>NC_133450.1:45336124-45591124 GCF_048565385.1 Saimiri boliviensis | reverse complement strand
TTAATTTTTGTGGGTATATAGTAGGTGTATATATTTTGGGGGTACATGAGATGTTTTGACACATCTGTTCACAGCATGGCTTACTAAATATTTTAAGCCCAATGTTGGGATCTACTGCTTAGGAAAAAAAAGATGCCTTTCAAAATAGTACTACTGATTAACAACGCACTTGGTCATCCAAGAGTTCTGATGGAGATGTACAAGGGGATTAATGTATTCTTGCCTGCTAATGTAACATCCATTCTGTAGCTCATGGAAGATGGAATAATTTTGGCTTTCAAGTCTTACTATTTAAGAAATATATTTTATGAGAATATAACTTTGAAGGGTTGGTAAGTTGATTCTGTGTCTTTGCTATTGTGAATAGCAGTACAATGAACATGCATCTTTTTGGTAGAATAATTTGTTTTTCTTTGGATATATGCCAAGAAATGGGATTGCTGGGTTGAATGGTAGATCTGTTTTATGTTTTTTTTAAGAAACCTCCAAACTGCTCTGCAAACTGTTGATGGTGGCTGAACTAATTTACATTCCCACCAACAGAGTTGTGTGTTCCTTTTTCTCCACAGCCAATCAGCATCTGTTATTTTTTGACTTTTAGTAATAGCCATTCTGACTGGTATGAAATGGTATTTCAATGTGGTTTTGAGTTGCATTAGCGACGATGAGAATTATTTTCATACATTTTTTGGCCACTTGTATATGTCTTCTTCTGATGTGTCTGTTCTTGTCATTTGTCCATTTTTTTAATGGGGTTATTTGTGTTGTTCTTGTTGACTTGTTTAAGTTCCTTGTAGATTCTGGATATTAGACCTTTGTTATCTCACATTCTGTAGCTTGTCTGTTTACTCTGTTGATAGTTTCTTCTGCTGTGCGGAAGCTCATTATTTATGTCCCTCTTGTCAATTTTTAGTTTTGTTGCAATTGCCTTCGGAGACTTAGCCAAAAATTATTTGCCAAGACTGATGTCAAGAAGGGTATTTCCTAGGTTTTATTCTGAAACGTTGATAGTTTGAGGTCTTACCATAAATCTTTTGTTTTTAATTCTGTTTTCTTATTAAATAGGAAGTCCTTTCCCCATTGCTTGTTTTCCTTGGCTTTGTCAAAGAACAGATGATTGTTGGTGTACAGCTTTATTTCTCTGTTCTTTATTCTGTTCCATTGGTGTATGTGTCTGTTTTTATACTGTTACAATGTCATTTTGGTTACTGTAGCATTATAGTATAGTCTGAATTTGAGTAATGTGATGCCATGTCTTTATTCTTTTTGCTTTGACAGTTTGGGCTCTTTTTTGGTTCTGTATGAATTTTAGAATAGTTTTGTCTAATTATATAAAAAATGATGATGGGGGTTTGATAGAAATAGTGTTGAATCTCTAGACTGCTTTTGACAGTATTGCCATTTTAACAATATTCTTTCAATTCATGTGCATGGAATGGTTTTTCATTTATTTGTGTTGACTCTCATTTCTCTCAGCAGTGTTTTGTAATTATCCCTATAGAGATCTTTCACTCTCAAACCATTTACCATAGCCACAAAATAAAAAGAAAACACCTAGGAATCCATCTGACCAAGGAACTGAAAGATTTATCAATTCCAGGAGTCTTTTGACAGAGTCTTTATGATTTTCTAGATATAGAATCATATTGTCCGCAAAGAAAGATACTTCAACTTCTTTTTTTCTTACTTCAGTGTCTCTTATTTTTTCTCTTGCCTGATTGCTATGGCTGGGACTTCCAATACTATGTTGACTAGGAGTGGTAAGAGGGCACTGTTGTCCCGTTCCAGTTCTCAAGAGGAATGCTTTCAGGTTTTGCCTGTTCAGTATGATGTTGGCTGTGGGTTTGTCAAAGATGGCTCTTATTAATTTGAGGTATGTTTCTTCAGTGCCTAGTTGGTGAAATGTTTTTGTTATGAAGGAATGTTGGATTTTATCAAAAGTTTTTTCCCTGTCTATTGAGATGATCATATGGCATTTGTTTTTAATTATGTTTATGTGGTGAAGCATATTTATTGATTAGCATATGTTAAATGAGCCTTGCATCCCAGGAATGAAGCCTACTTTATTCTGGTGAATTAACTTTTTGATGTAGTTTAGTTTTGGTTTGCTAGTATTTTGTTGAGAATTTTCACATCTAGGTTCATGAGGAATATTGTTCTATAGTTTTCTTTTTTCTTTGTGCCTTTACAATGTTTTTGTATCAGGGTGAGGCTGGCTTTATAGCATGAGTTAGGGAGGAGTCTGCTCTCAACTTTTTGGAAAAATTTTGGCAGAATTTGTACAAGCTCTTCTTTGCACATGTTGTAGAATTTGGCTGTCAATCCTTCTGGCCCAGGACTTTTTTGGTTGGTAGATTTTTAATGACTGCTTTAATTTTGTAACTTTATATTGATCTGTTCAGGGTTTCCATTTTTTTCTTGATTAAATCTTGGGAGATTGTGTACTTCCAGGAATTCAACCACTTTCTCTAGAGTTTGTATACATAGAAGTGTTTATAATAGACTTGGGATCTTTTATTTCTGTGGTATAATTCATAATGTTGCCTTTGTCATTACTCATTATGATCATCTGGAACTTCTTTTTTTCTTTGTTAATTTAGCTAGCAGTCTATCCATCTTGTTTATTTATTTTTCTCCAAAAAAACAACTTTTGGCTTTATTTATCCTTTGTATGGATTTTCGTATCTTAATTTTATTTAGTTCTGCTCTAATTTTAGTTTCTTCTTTTCTTTTGCTAGCTTTTGAGTCAGTTTGTCCTTTTTCTAGTTTCTCTACATATGATGTTAGATTGTTAATTTAAGATCTTTCTTATTTTCTGAGGTTGTCATTTAGTACTATAAACTTTCCTCTTATCGCTGCTTTTGCTGCATCCCAGAGATTTTTGTATGTTGTTTCTCTGTTTTCATTCATTTTAAAGAATTTTTTATGTCTGCCTTAATTTCATTGTTTATCTAAAATCATTCAGGAGCAAGTTGTATAGTTTCCATGTAATTGTGTGGTTTGGAGAGATCTCCTTAGTATTGATTTCCATTTTTATTTCACTGTCATCTAAGAGTATGGAATATGATTTCAATTTTTAAAAATTATTGACAGTTGTTTTATGGCCATTACAGATGAGAACAATGTATATTCTGTGGTTGATTAGTGAAGTATTCTATAAAATTCTATCACATCCAATTGGTCAAGTTTAAGTCCAGAATTTCTTTATTAGTTTTCTGCCTTGATGATCTGCCTAACACAGTCAATGGCGTGGTGAAGTCCCCCACTATTTAAGCTCCTTTATAGCTTACATATCTGAATGTATTACTTACTCACAACTTGGCTTGTGATGTCAAGAAAGAGAGCAGCTTTGTTGTCCAGATATAGCAGAGGCTGTGAATGCAAACTCCTCATCACACAATCTGAAGCCTGAATATTTATTGAAAGAAATAGATGAGAACAAGAACTTGTTGATAAGAAAATCTGCCAGGAAGGCCAAGATATCTGTTTGATGTTTCAGGATTTTATTGATGACAGGAGAAGTGCTATCTGATTGATGTAAGCTTCAATGACCTATCTGAATGGAGGACAAGCTGCCCTCCAGATCTAACATTTATTATGGTGATTCATTAATTTTTCATGTGCAAAGTGACTCTTATGACAAAGTGAGGACTTGATAGGAAAGAAAAATTAAGTGTCTTTATAAGGGATCTGTGGAGGTAAGTGAGGACCACCTAAATGAGAAAAGCAAAGGCAATTTATTCAGAGCTTGCTATACCAAAGGAGTCAGCTACTGTCCCTCTGTTTTGTCAGAGACTTAAAGATAGGCAGAGGAGTAGGGAAGCTTTAGAGTGGAAGAAAACGAACAAAGCTTCAGGTGTGCCCTGATTGGAGGCTTTTGCATGGGGAAGATATAAGCAGGCTAACTAAAAGCGAGGTATCCTATGTGATTGGTTAGATGTGCATATTTAACTTTCTCTGGTCCTTCCTAAGTTAAATAAACCTCAGAAAATTATGCCATGTGAGAGAAGCCATCGACATACTATATTATTCCATTTATATGAAAGGTACAGAACAGGCAATTCCATAGAGACTGAAAGCAGGTTTGTGGCTGCCAGGGGCTGGGGGAAGGTGGATAAGGTAACTGCTCAATGAGTATGTGGTTTCCTTTTGGGATGTTAAAAAGTTTTGAAACTACACAGAGATAAAAGCTGCAGAACATTGTGAATCTACTAAATACCACTTAATTGTTCACTTTAAAAGACTGAACTGTATGACATGTAAATTAATTGAAATAAAAATATTATTTATATTAAAATTGATTAAAAATCTAAAGATGAGAGAATTCATAGTTTAACTTCAGATTATTAATTCAAGTTTTGTGTATTTAATTGCTTCTATGTAGTGACAGTATCAGTTTAGAAGACCTATTAATGCAAAAACATTCCTGAGTCTCATGATAAAACGTGATTAGAGCCCCAACTATAGAGTTTGGGTATTGGTTGCAGGTGCCTGTTGTGCACTGTGTCTCACAGCACAGAGGTAGGTGGCTGAGTCACCAGGCTGAGAAGCTGCAATGTGTAAAGTACTATATCGTGATGATTTATCCAGCGAGGCATTAAGTCTTCCACTTGTTTGCTCTCTCTGACTTGACTGAATTAACAAGAGAGATGTGAGACCTTTTCCAGGATCCTGCCTAAACCACTGGAGGTAGTAAATAGCGCTATCAGTGAAACTGCAGTTGAAAACCAAGCTCTCTCCTTCTGGGACACTCAGAGCTGCAGGTATCTGCGTCACCTCCTGTTTGCTGCTCACCCCTGTTCAGAAAAAGAGCAATAGACTGGTTAGCGGCTAACAATTCCTTAGAAATTAGTTTTAAATTTATTTTTTCCATTTCCACAGAAACTCCCAGAGAATCATACAGACATAACAACTTCCTTTCTTTCTCCCTCTGTCCTTGAAGAAATGTCCTGGAGTCTGCCTGCTCTTTGCTCATTTCCAGTTCCCTCTAACTCACATTGCAGCTGCAGCCAAAGGATGAGCAGGCCCAAGAGTGTCTCCATTCCTTCTGTCACTTAAATTCACTGAGAACAGAAATCTTATGTCTGAAACATGGAGAACGGTTCACAAGATAAACGTTCTGCTTTGCTGCCTCATATGTTCAAACATTTCTACAGGAAACACAGAGTTGGCCCAGCCAATCTAAAACAAGTATCTCTCTCTCTCTCACTGTCTCTCTCTCTCTCTTTCTCTGTCTCTCTCTCTGTCTCTGTCTCTGTCTCTCTCTCTCTCTCTCTCACACACACACACACACATGCACACAGAGAGAGAGAGAGAGAGAGAGAGAGAGAGATCCGCAATGTGGGAGGTGGAAATGGAATTAAAACTCTGCCACTTCAGAATCAAGCACAGTACTGCTAGAGAAATGCTTCTTTGTCCTCCACTTTCACCTCCTCCTCCTTCTTTTAAAGAAACAAAAATATTTGAATATCAGATTTGTAGAATGCAGCCAATTCAGCGCATAGAGAGAAATTTATTTTCTTAAGTGCTTATATTAGAAAAGAAAAAAAAACATATAAATGTTTTCCATACTGTTACAACAACTTTCTCCAGATTCCTATGACTGCTCGCTCTTCTTGACACTTCAGCGCTTAAGGACTGGTTTCCTGTAACTTGCATTTCTGTGAAAAGTTCCTATCATCTCTTACTTTCAAATTGCAAAAAGAGTTCAGAATCATAATATTAATATTCAGTTTTGTAGATAATGTCAGGAAATGGATACTCTCATATTCTGATAACTGAAATATAATTAATAAATGTCTGTGGGGTAATTTACATATTATTGAATGCAGAAGTACCTTTTGGCTGGGAATTTTTCTTAAATACTCTTATAAATACACTTATAGGTTGTAACTTGCATGCAGTAGTTTAAAAAAGTGGAAAATTTTTTAAATATTTTTTCAATATAGATAGTGAATACATTATGGTAGATCTGTATTGTAATTTACCACACTTGTGAAAAAATACAAGGTGAGTTAAATTTTCTGAATTGCAAAAACTTCTCTTTCTTAGTCGAATCACAGCATTTTACGTATAGTGCGATCCTATTTACAGTTTTTAAAAGTATGTTTATTGTGAGTTTGTATTTAAATGCAAGTGTGATGAAACCTGTAACAGTAATTAGGAACTTGGCAGGAGCAAATCAATCAAGTATCACTTTTTATTCTGTATTGCCTAGATATTTAAACAACAATGCGATCAGTCACAAAAAATGGAGTATGGGTCCATATAAAACTAGGGAAATGTTGAAATAAGAAATATTAATATAATGATTTCATTTTAACAAACTTTCAAGATTCATTTATTTCTCAATGCAGGTGCTATAGTCGAAAAAAATTGAGAGAGCCCAGACACTCCTCAGAAAACTAATGGTCAATTTATGAACTTGACACTGAACCTTTACCAAGAATGAAAATGTTAGTTGTAGAAAGGACAACATCCAGGATCTTCTCGCTCCCTGTTTTTTCTTTACTGCTGCAGTTTTTTATTGCATTTACCTTTTCCTTATTTTTCCCCTTTCCTCCTTCTCATTTTATTTTCCACCTTCTTCCATTAATCTCACAATTTATTGTGCAATACCCTCTTTAAATGGATGTTATCTCCCCTCTTCACCAGGGAGACAGGTGTGGTTCAATCTGCCCACATGGTGGTGTCTTTGAGGGTTATCTGGTTCAGGGCCAGGGTACTAGACTTACTATCCTTAGGGATGGGCAGTGATATGGTTTGGATCTGTGTCCCCACCCAAATCGCATTTCAAATTGTAATCTCCAATGATGGAGATCCGGCCTGGTGAGAAGTGATTGGATCATGGGGTTGAACTGGTTAAGAGGCAGGACCCCATGACTCTGTCTCTCATTTTCCCTTGGGCTCAATAACATAGGAAATTCTATAGCAGAGAAAGCTCTTCTGTCAGCTTTCACTGAGGTTTATAAGCTAAAATTTGTCCCCCTAAAATTTATATGTTGAACTCCTAATCCCCTGTACTTCAGAATGTGACCTTATTTGGAGTTGCGTTCAAGATTTTCTCTTGATTACACAAGTAATCAAGAAAAATGAGGTGGGCTCTAATGCAATATAAAAGGAGAAATTTGGACACAGATATGCAGAGAGGGAAGATAACACGAAGACACCGGGGTATGATGGCCATCTACAAGCCAGTGAGAGAGGGCTGAAACAGATCCTTCTCCCCTGGACCCTGTTGGCATCTTGACTTCAGATATTGCCTCCAGAACCTGGGACAATAAATTTCTGATTTTTAAGTCCCCAGCCTATGGCACAAACTAATACACTGGGTATGATGTAGCCCTTCACACTGAGGATGTGACTTCCTCAGAAAGGAAACAGTTGTGGTTTGATCACTTGCCCTTAGCATCTTGGGTGAAGGACAGTAGGATAGTACAGGCAGCAGATCCCTCTTCTGATTTCTTGGTTTTGAACTTCATCTTTTCTTAGGGTAAAACTCTTACCTGGGATCAGAGCACAGTCAGCTCTGTCATGAGCTTCAGATTTCAAGTCAACAGTAGAATCCAGGGCCCACTGCTCAGCCTTTGTATCTCAACCTGGGCTGGAGGAGGTAACAGAGTGCCGATGCATCAGCAAATGCATCACCTCTGGCACAACCCCTTGTTGGCAGCTGTCACTTTGGGGGATCCCCAGGCTTAGAGTCAGCCAAGGAGCTACTTGGCTGATACCTTCTCCCCAGGTTTAGCCATGTTCCTGGAAAGAGAGTAAAAATATGAAACAAGCATCTATTTCCAACTTGGATGGACCTTTGAGAGCATTTATGAGTTTTAAACTCTAAAATAAAAATCTTGAGGATAAATAGCATTCACATGGAACCCCCTTTTTAAATCAATGTTATCAATTTTTTACAACCCAAGAGAAATAATTTATCTTATTAAGGACCCCATGCCCCCATGAGTGCAAATAATTTTTTTTTTAATTTAGGAAAATGCTACCAAGCTTATACCATCATAAGAAGATAGAGAAAGCACATCTAAATAAGAAGAAAGAACAAATGAGGTTCACGCAGAGAGAAATGTGTCCAAAGTAACCAGGAAAGGTATAGTTAGAGCCTGATCAGGAAGCCATGTCTCCAGTTGCCTGAAATGCCTCTAGCTATCCTATGTCTCTAGGAGAGCATTTATAGACTGCATATCTTGGTACGAAGGAAACAAAAGACTTGGGCTCATACTCATCCTTACACCCCAGAAACCCTGTCCCTGACCCACCTTTCCCCATTCTCTATGTGTGTGCCTGGTGGTGGCATACACAAAGAATTGACATGTGGAGAGGGGAAAGGAGGGGACTGTAAGAAGGAAGAAATGATTCGCCTGCAAGACTTTTTCTCATTATCTTCTCAAGTTTAAGAGAAATGAAACAGATTGAGAAAAACAATATCTTCCCCACCAAAAATGTCTACTTTTCTCTATCTCAGAAACTTCACAAAAATAGATTAATTCACCTTGAAAGATGTATGGCTACTTCCCGTCTCCCTCTTTCTATGTTGTCCTCTTTTGATTGGAAACGAAACTTTTCATAATGGATTGAGACAAGGCTAGGAGTTATTGAATGTTGGAAGCAATGCACAGACTATTCTGTTGAGAACAAAGAGAATAAAATGTATCATTTGTCACAGTTTCTGCATGACTTCACTACTGAGTGTGAGCCAAACACTCTTTCCCCAGCTGAACAGGCATCTTAGACAAACACAGGAGCCCCCTCTTGTGACTAAATAGATGAATGCTTTCCTTCAGGTCCTGGGCAAGTCTTCCAACTGCTTTCATAAAATTGCTTTACAGATATGGAGGAGAATCACTTATATGTCCTTGTAATGTTACAGAAAGGACTTTACCAATTTTGGTCATTTGTGGTTTCAGAATAATCACCATGTATGACAAGCCATTTTTGCAATATTAACAGAGTCTTTGCTGTTTTATGTTATTATTTTTAACTGCATATCTTTTCCTCCATTCAGGCAGTTGGGTGATTCTCTGCTTATCACTTTCAAGAAAGGAAGTATAGCTGGAAAAAAAAATAAAGAAGTCTTTCCTACCATCTTATTTCAAAACTTTCAGCTTTATAGGCAAATGAAAGAATCTGGCGTAAACTGACTTACAGGAAATGATACAAATATATAATAAGTCTGCCTACCTGAGTCTATGCAAACATTTTCTTGGTGGAGTAATAATAAGAGAAAAAAAGTGCCAAAGAAAAGAGCATCAAAGAGGCTTAAGCATGATCAGGTCCTTCAGAGGGGCCCTGGTCCTTATGCCCTTGATGAGGTCTAGGAAAGTAAACTCCAAACCTCTGAGTCACTTTCAGTGCTGAAATAAATCTCAGGGCAGTTCTGTTTAACACTCCAATCTTCACCTTTCCTCTGCTCTCCAAACTTCAGGCCTGACCTCGAGCTACAGTGAGGTGGACACGGTCTGCTCGGCTCTCTACTTCCCTCCTTTGTCTTTGATTTTAACTTCCCGGGTTACGGTGAAAGAAAAAGATTAAGGGGGAGAAACAACAAACTGTCGTTACTTAACCACTGTGCCCCTCTGGTGTTGTTGCTTCCCTGGCCTACCACTGACGCCTGTGTGTGGTGAGTGTCCCCAGGAGAGAGCATATAGGGGACCTGAGGGGCTCCTCAAGGGAGGTGTCTCCCCTTCCTGTCAGCCCCCCAACTCAAGAGAACCCTCCACAGCCCCTTTCTCCTCTGGGTGAAGCTCTGGCAGGATAGCTCGGCCCTGCCACCTCACAGGCGGTGCCTGCCCACAAATACACGTGCCTCCTCACCGTGCCCAATGCAGAAACCCAGGCAGGCCATGGCTGCCCTCTCCACTCTGCCATCTCTCTCCAGTGTCCCTGTCTTCTGCTTAAGTAGATGCAAACGTAGGTCAAAATCTGCTTCAGAACAAAGACGAAAAGCCACACAGTGTTCCTTTTTATTCAGCTGATTTCTGTCTTTGAAAGTAATTATCTTGGAGTATTGACCCCTCACGTGGCTTGTGGGAAAAGGCGAACACTCTGATGATGTTCTCTTCCTGACTCCTCCCGTCGCTCACCACCTCCTCGCACCAGCTAAGAGGTGAGGATTGGAGGTTGCAGAGCCTGTTCAGTGGCTGCTTCTTAAACTCTACGGGGAATGTCCAACTGTGGGCCATTCTTTCTGAAAAATTTTTTATTTATATATTTTTTTTTTTTGAGAAATGCAGCTCTGCTTAACATGTGAGCCATTCTTAATGGAAAATGGTAGCTGCTTAATGACTCTTGGTTCCTAGCTTTGGGTCCTATTTGCCAAATTCGTGACAACAGTAAATGTCTCACAACATATCCTATTGATCTAATGGAAAAAAATATCTGATTCTATAGCTAATTCTCCAAAAGACAAAATGTATATTCCAATAATTATATAACATGTAAATAAATAGAAATATATAATGTATAACATGTATATTAGATAAACAAATGTAAATAGACACATTTGTGTTCTAATAATATTAGAAATACAATGTTACGTGAACTCTGGGGACCAAATTCAATGACAGTCCTCACACCAACCAAACTCATCATAGATTCAGGAAAAGGAAAGCCTGGCTATGAGGATGCAGCAGATGACTAAGCACGGTCATGAAGCAAATATGAGTGTTAGCATAGTCTATGCTGAAATTATTATGAGCATGTTCAAGGCAGAGTTTAGAGCACTGTTGTGCTATATTCTGCAATAAACAGAGCTTCAACAGTGTTGGAACCAGCTTCCTTCAATAGAAAGTGGAAATGTTGTAAAAAACCCAGAAAGAGTCAAAAGAGTAAATAAAATAATTAGATAAAACATGTCTAAATTTTAGAACATTGAAGGAAGCACTAAGATAATTGGCTTATGGCCTTTAAAATACATGCAAGTTTTATTTTTAATTAACAATAAAGAATAATTAAAAAAGCATTTATTCATAGTGGAGAATCTCATACATTGTTTTAGCCTGTCTTCTTCTTGAAAAGTCTGCAACTAAAAGGCTTATATATCCCCTAATCCTCTCTGCCGCTTTTCAAATCATAGATAAATTTCCTTCTGTTGTTGAAAACAAAGATCATTCCCTTCTTTATCATCAAAACAAGGTATTATGTACTAATCGTGATAGGACGTAGTTTAATCCAAATAAGGCATTACCTACATTAAGGCATTTCTAGATGTGTTTCCTGGTTCCCTAAGCACTATTATCTAAGTTAACGCAAAATCGCTTGCATGTCTGTATTTTCCATCCTCTTAAAATGCAGTACTCTCCCAATTGCAGTGTTTTCAAAGTAAGATCTCCTGATCTAATGATCAAAATCATTAGACAACTCACTAAAAAAAAGCAGACTCCTGATGCCATGTCAAACCTATAGAATCAGAATCTATGGGAATAAAGCATTTTTAAACTAAACTCTTCATGTGATTCTTAAATGTAGAGTTAAAAAAAATAGGGAAGTACTGTCTAGTTGGTTAACTCTGGAGTTTTATGGGTTTTTTTCCTCATTTTATTTTATGGTGCCTGCAGCATTTACTTTATCTCAGAAATTCCTTCATCTCAAAACTTACTTAAGCCTCAATTTCGAAATCTGAGAAATAGGTTAATATTACTTCATAATTTCTGTGACAATGAAGATGATGATGAGGATGACAAAATTGGGACCAGGTAAAGCAGAAATCCTATGGCAATTTTGTTTTGCTTCACCTGAATACATTGGGCAAACTGTAAGCCTGTAAATCCAAAGGGTCAAATACAAAACCAGATGACATGGGTAAAAGAACACTTGTGTCTCTCTTCCTAAATCCAGAAGCTTCTGCTTCTGCTCCGTTGTTTCTAGGCCTCTCTGCATTTCTTCCCCACAAAGCGGGGACGGGAAGAGCTGATTCTGTTGTTTAGAGTCCATTTATAAAAGGTCATTAGTCATTAGTTTGGCTCAATAGCTAGAACTCCATAATCTACTTGCTCATTTTATATCTCTTACATTTTAAAGTCCCTGCCTCCCTTGGATGATAAGCAGATCTAAACAGAGTGGCCCACCCTGCCACTAAGTCTGGCCAGTAAGGCAAGTAAAATAAATAAGATATAAAGATTATAATGCAAGAAACAGAATTTTCTTCATTTGCAGATGGCATGATTGTAGACTTAGAAAATCCAAAATAATTCATGACCCAATGATTAAAGTTAGTAAGTGTAGCAAGTTCAATGAACACAAGGTCAATATGTAAAAACCAATTGTAATTTCCATACACTAGGAACAATTAGAAAATAATTTTTTTTTCTTTTCTTTTTTTTTTTTTTGAGACGGAGTTTCGCTCTTGTTACCCAGACTGGAGTACAGTGGCGCGATCTCGGCTCACCGCAACCTTCGCCTCCTGGGTTCAGGCAATTCTCCTGCCTCAGCCTCCTGAGTAGCTGGGATTACAGGCACGCGCCACCATGACCAGCTAATTTTTGTATTTTTAGTAGAGACAGGGTTTCACCATTTGACCAGGATGGTCTCAATCTCTTGACCTCGTGATCCACCCGCCTCAGCCCCCCAAAGTGCTGGGATTATAGGCGTGAGCCACCGCGCCCGGCCAGAAAATAAAATTTTTAAATCTGCATGAAATGTCTACACATGGAAGTAAAACTGATACTGGATATGCAAATTGCTACACTGAGAACTAAAATCATTGCTTAAGACATTAAGCTATTAGATGACCTTGTCAAATGAATAGTCTATATTTTTGACACAATGACAATATTCTTGAGGTAGCAGTCCTCCCCAAAATTATCCATAGGCTTAATGCAATACCAATCAAAACTGCAAGGGAAATTTTATATATTTGAAAAGGATTTAGAATTTAGAAACTAATTTTAAAATTTTTATGGAATCAAAGGACATACAATGGATAAAATGATGAGGAGAACACAAATGAAGGAAAAACAAAACACTGATGAGCTTCACATTCTACTCTATAGCTATATATTTTTTTAATTAGTTTTTTTAATTGCATTTTAGGTTTTGCAGTACTTGTGAAGAATATGCAAGATTGCTGCATAGGTACGCACGTGGCAGTGTGATTTGCTGCCTTCTTCCCCATCACCTATATCTGGCATTTCTCCCCATGCTATCTCTCCCCAACTCCCCACCTCCCGCTGTCCCTCCCCTATTTCCCCCCAACAGACCCCAGTGTGTAGTGCTCGCCTTCCTGTGTCCATGTGTTCTCATTGTTCAACACCCGCCTATGAGTGAGAACATGTGATGTTTGATTTTCTGCTCTTATGTCAGTTTGCTGAGAATGATGGTTTCCAGGTTCATCCATGTCCCTACAAAGGACACAACCTCATCGTTTTTGATGACTGCATAGTATTCCATGGTGTATATGTGCCGCATTTTCCCTGTCCAGTCTATCATCAGTGGGCATTTGGGTTGGTTCCAGGTCTTTGCTATTGTAAACAGTGCTGCAATGAACATTCGTGTGCATGTGTCCTTATAGTAGAACAATGCAAAAGGTGTCAAGGTTCCAATTGCCCTATGACCATTTAATGAAAAGATCTTCCTTTCCTTCATTGAATTGCAGTGATGCTTTTGTCATAAATCAAGTGATCATACATGTATAGATATATTTCTGCACTCTATTTTATTTCATCTGTTAGCTCAGCATCCCAGGTATATCATAATGTGCTTATTACTAGCACATTATATATAAATGATATACATAAATGATATACACAGGTATATCATAATGTGCTTATTACTAGCACATTATATATAAATGATATACATAAATGATATACACAGGTATATCATAATGTGCTTATTACTAGCACATTATGTATAAATAATATACCTGGGATGCTGAGCTAACAGATGAAATAAAAGAGAGTGCAGAAATATGTCTATACATGTATGATCACTT
Source organism: Saimiri boliviensis (assembly GCF_048565385.1). Taxonomy (NCBI): domain Eukaryota; kingdom Metazoa; phylum Chordata; class Mammalia; order Primates; family Cebidae; genus Saimiri; species Saimiri boliviensis. The sequence continues at coordinate 45,577,182 of NC_133450.1, read as the reverse complement.
GATTTATGACAAAAGCATCACTGCAATTCAACGGAAGAAAGGAAGATCTTTTCATTAAATGGTCATAGGGCAATTGGAACCTTGACACTTTGTGCATACCATCACAAAAATTGATTTGAGGTGGAAAATAGACCTACATGAAAAAAAAAGTGTGTCTATTACTTGAAGTAGGCACAAGTTTCTCAATAGGGCACAAAATAAACCAACTAATAAAGAAAAATAAATAGTTATTTGGTCTTTATCAAAACTAAGAATTTCTGTACCTCAAAGAACATCATTATGAAAGTAAGGAGTCAAGTAATGGATTAGTAGAGAATTCACAATACGTGGTTTTGCAGGGGCTTATAGCCAGAATCTGTGAAGAATGCCTACATGTGAACAATAAACAAATGATCTGAACAGGTGCTAGACAGAAAAGAATATCCAGATGGCCAATGAGCATATGAAAAGGTGCTCAGCATCATTATTCTTCAGGGAAAGCAAATTAAAACCACAATTTTATGAGATACAACTGGAACTCCCATACATTGTTCATAAGAGCACACAACTTGGTCACCTTTTGAAATACATTTAATAATTACCACTAAAGCTAAATATATGCCCATTTTATGGCCTAGTTAAGTTCATTCCAGTGGAATTACCCGAGAATAATGAGTTTATATGTTCACCAAAGAATATTTAAATAAATGTTTGTAGCAGCCTTTTCCATGATAGCACAAAACTGTAAATAATCTAAAAAACCCAAATGTTTATTTCAAGAAGAATGGAAAAGTAGATTATTATACATTTACACAGGGGGACTTTAAGCATAAACTTAAAAATAATTTATGCATACAGCAACATTAATGAATTTCAAAGGCACTACACTGAGGAAAGAAATCGAGACAGCAGAATATATGCTGTATAGTATGATATCATTCCGCTCATACAAAGTTTAAGACTAGGTGATGGAAGCCAGAATTGTGGTTACTCCAGGTGGAGAGTGGGGGAAGGGCCGGTGAACTGGAAGGAGTATGTGGGAATCTTCTGAAGTAAAGGAAAATTTCAATACATAGATCTAGCTGGTGTTACACAGATCAAAAGAAGTGTAAAATTCCATTGAGCTGTAAGCTAACGTTCCTTATTATGTGTTGTACCTCAATTTCAAAAAGAGAAAAGCAAAGAAATAGCACTTTAAATGTTCAGATCAATGTGAGGCCATCACCTGAGAATGGGGAGACCTGACAGGGGTTTCTGGAGGGTTGGGAGCAAAAGAACAATGCTGTTGGATTTTGTAAATATATGTGAGTATTATTTTGATTAAAATAATGTTTATTTTAATGATAAGGGAGGAAAGACTGCTGAAAATCATCTTAAGACAAGATGAGTACTGAAAAATATCTGGCAGCCTTATCAATAACTGCTGGTGTTATAGAGAGAACTTCTTTGGAGTGATGCTACCAGGGGCCAGATTGGAATGAGACTGAAGAACAGAAATTAAGAGAATGAGTACAGACAGTTCGTAAAATTAATTTTATTATGACGGGATGGGAAATATAGAGCTGTGGCTGGTGGAGATGTGGGCTTCAAGAAGACTATATTAAGAGGAACAAGATTCACTTATATTTTGCAGCCAGATTATTATGAGACAACACGGAAATTGTGTCAATTTTTTTCAACAGGCAGTGTATGCACCTGTACGGTCTTTTTCCAAGTGGTCCACAACTGGAAACCAGGACTGTTCATATTACATCTAGCCCTTTTGAATTTATGTGAGGGAAGTTCTAGGATATTATAAAAAGGAGACTGACCCTTGAACATGCCCAAGGGTCTTTAGGATGACTGGACAGAATGAACAGTAGTCTGTCCTCAGCTATGTCTCATGACTTCATTCTCCAAAGGACCATGTGGAAAAGGTCCTGAGCACTAAATAAATACTCCTTTAAGATGAAGAACAGCAGAGATGCCTCTGCCCTCGTTCCAGATCCCCAGCTGCAGAGTTTTGATACAAGTTGCAGGTGCCTGGGGAACACTGTGCCTGCACAGCACAGAGGTACGTGGCTGAGTCTTCAGGTTTAGGGGCTGTGATGCGCAGAAAGCTTTCCTTCTTTGTTAGTGTAGCTTTTAGTCTTTCTTTCTGCTTTTCTTCCCCAGCTGAATACAGGATGAAGAGGAATTCAGGGCCTTTCCCAGGATCTTGCCTATACCAGAGCAGCCCTCCGAAATTGCCGACTGTGTAACTGCAGTTGAGGCTGCTACTGTCTCCCTCCTGGAGTCTCAGGGCCTCAGGACTCTGTGTCACCTGGTCTTCTCCACTCAACCCTGTTCAGGAAAACAAAATCAGAAATTACACAAAGCTTTTAGTTTAGCAGTTTTTCAAAATTCCAACAGGAAAACTGAATGAGCTGAAATGAAATCTTTATCTCTCTTTCTCAGCTTTGCATGAATGGTTCTCATTTCTTAACCTCCAACTTACAGCCACACTGAAGCCACAAGACTATGAATGCACACTCCAGCATTTTCTCCATCCTGGTATCTCAACCTAGAGACAATTTATGGTAATTCCAACCTTCTTTTTTCAGAGGAACTGCTACTGTATCTTAAGTTCACATTCTCTAGTGCAGGAGAGAACCTTTCTGTTGGCTGCTTTAACCAATCAAATGCAAGCCCTCCAGTAATTTTCATGCTTCTGAAATTAACGGCAGTCTTAGAATGAGAGTAATTGAGCCACTGCCACCTCGTGGCCACAGTACAGTCCCACAGTACCCATTTCATGCCACCTCCCAAGAAAAAGATTGAGGGAAGTACATTCTTCATATTTGGTGGGCATAGTGCATAAGAGGTTTAAGGTTGCAATCCGTAAAGCTTTTTGTTATTTGTACTCTTAATTGTTTAAATTGTCTTTTGAATGACTTTGAAGGCTAAGCTGCAACCAGAGGTTACAAAGGAGTTGAACCTAAGAGGCGGGTGTAATGGGTTATATTTCTCACTAAAATAAACAAGAAACTCACTGGTAAAATCTTAAAAAGACTAGCAATTCCTCAAGGATCTAGAAATAGAAATTCCATTTGACTCAGGAATCCCATTACTGGATATATACCCAAACGATTATAAATTGTTCTCTTATAAAGACACATGCACACGTATGTTAATTGCAGCACCGTTCACAATAGCAAGGACCTGGAACCAACCCAAATGCCCAACGATGATAGACTGGACAAGGAAAGTGTGGCACATATACACCATGGAATACTATGCAACCATAAAATGCAATGAGTTCTTGTCTTTTGTAGGGACATGGATGAATCTGGAAGCCAACATTCTCAGCAACTGATATAAGAACAGAAAATCAACCATTGCATGTTCTCACTCATAGGTGGATGTTGAACAATGAGAGCACGTGGACACAGGGAGGGGAGCATCACACACCGGAGTCTGTTAGGGGTATTAGGGAGGGACAGAGGGGAATGGGGAGGTTGAGGAGAGATAACATGGGGAGAAATGCCAGACACAGGTGACAGGGGGATGGAGGCAGCAAACCACCTTGCCATGTAGGTACCTATGCAACAATCCTGCATGATCTTCACAGGTACCCCAGAACCTAAAGTACAATAAAAAAAAGAAAGACTAGAGCTCTGAAAATAAAAGATGGGGTGAGGGGATCAAATAGCTTGCAGATATGTCTAGAAACTCCTCTGTTGCAATGTGCAGAGAATTTGGAACAAAAATTAAGGAATCCATGTCTTCAAATAATTTTATGTGTGACTACAGGGATTGAGACCAAGTGTACCAAAATTCAGGGTCACAAAATTGGTAGCTCTTAGAATGAAGGAAGGAAAGAACATGGAAGAGAGAAAAAATAGGTCTCCATTTCTGGACCTCAGAGAGATCTGAAAGAGAGAGTGTGTGCGTGCGTGCGTGTGTGTGCATGTGTGTGTTGGGGAGAGATTATTCCATGGAAATTATAAATGTTTTACAAATATAAATAATACACAGCAAAGGTAAGTCTTTTCTCCTCATCTTTCAGTATCACAGTTCTCATTATAGAGGCATCTATTATTTCACTCTCGCACACATACACACGCATAATTTTCAGACAAATGCATACGTCATTCTGTGCCTTGTTTTTTTGTCCATGCAAAATGGCCACATAGTATTACATTGTTTGACTGAACTATATTATATTTAAACAGTTTTGCATTTTTGTATTTTTAATTGAGGAAATCAAATTTTTATTTTATTTATTTTTTTCAGTTTAGAGTTTTCCTCATTCTTTTTTTTTAAATTATACTTTAAGTTCTGGGTACATGTGCAGAACATGCAGGTTTGTTACATAGGTACACACGTGCCATGGTGGTTTGCTGCATCCATCACTCCATCATCTACATTAGGTATTTCTCCTAATGCTGTCCCTCCTTCCCACCCCTACTATCCCTCCCACCCCTACTATCCCTCCCAGCCCCCAAACCTCCTGACAGGCCCCAGTGTGTAATGTTCCCCTCTCTGTGTCCATGTGTTCTCACTATTCAACACCCACTTATGAGTGAGAACATGCAATGTTTTGTTTTCTGTTCTTGGGTCATATTGCTGAGAATGATGCTTTCTAGCTTTATCCATGTCCCTGCAAAGGACATGAACTCATCCTTTTTTATGGCTGCATAGTATTCCATAGTGTATATATACCATATTTGTTTTATGCAGTCTATCACTGATGGGTATTTTGGTTGGTTCCAGGTGTTCGCTATTGTAAAGAGTGCTGCAGTAAACATACATGTGCTTGTTTCTTTATAATAGAATGATTTATAATCCTTTGGATATATGCCCAGTAATGGGATTGCTGGGTCAAATGGGATTTCTATTTCTAAATCCTTGAGGAATCGCCATACTGTCTTCCACAATGGTTGAATTAATTTACACTCCCACCAGCAGTGCAAAAGCCTTCCTATTTCTCCACATCCTGTCCAGCATCTGTTGTCTCCTGATTTTTTAATGATCATCATTCTAACTGGCGTGAGATGGTATATCAATGTGGTTTTGATTTGCATTTCTCTCATAAACAGTGATGATGAGCTTTTCTTCACATGTTTGTTGGCTGCATAAATGTAATCTTCACCCATCTCCCCCAATGATAATAAGCTTGTGTAGCTATAGAACAGTATCTAAACCAAGAAATTAACATTGGTATAATCCATAGAGCTTATTTGGGTTTCTGAAGTTTTACATGCACTAATTTGTGTTTTGTTCTATGCAATTCTAACGTCTGTATAGATTCATGTAACCAGTGCCACAATCAAGACTCACAATGGTTTCACAGTCACAGGTTTCCTCATGCCACTCCTTCACAGCTACACCCATCCCCTCTCCACATCATTAATCCCTGACAATCACTCATCTGTTACTTACTCCTACAATTTTGTTATTTCAAGAATGTCATATAAATAGAATTGCACAGTAGTAACCTTTTAAAATGGCTTTTCTCACTCTGCACAAGTGATAAAATCATGATATCTTTCCAAGTTATCACGTGTATAAACGTTTCTGTTCCTCTGTATTGCTATATAGTAGACTATGTTATGAATGTGCCACCGTTTGCTTAACCATTCACCCATTGGAGGACATCTGGGTTGTTTCCAGATTTGGGCTGTGATGAATAAAGCTGCTATGAATACAGGTTTTAGTGTGAATGTAAGTTTTTGTTTCTCTAGAATAAGTGCCCAAGAGTATAATTGCTGGGTCATGTGGTAAGGTATGTATAATTTTATAAGAAAATGCTAAACTATTTTCCCGAGTGCCTGTATCATTTTATATCCCCACCAGCAACATATGAGTGATCCAGTTTCCCTACATTTTCAACATCATTTGATGTTATCTTTATTTTTTATTTTAGCCATTCTGATAGGTAAAATAATATCTCATTGTAGTTTTAATTTGCATTTCACTGATAACTCATAATGTTGATCATCCTTTCATATGCTTATTTGCAATATGTGTATCCTCAAAGTGAAATATCTGTTTGATGCTTTTTGCCTATTTTCTAACTATTTATTTATTTACCATTACATTTTGGGAATTGTTTATATATTCTAGCTACAACTCTGCCTCAGATACCTGGTGTTTAAATATTTACTCCCAGTGTGTAGTTTATCATTTGATCTTCTTAACAGGATCTTTTACAGAGCAAAAGTTTTAAATTTTGATGAAAACCAGTTTGTGTGTGTATATGTGTGTGTGCATTGTAGTTTGTGTGTGTATATGTGTGTGTGCATTGTAGTTTGTGTGTATATGTGTGTGTGCATTGTAGTTTGTGTGTGTATATGTGTGTGTGCATTGTAGTTTGTGTGTATATGTGTGTGTGCATTGTAATTTGTGTGTGTATATGTGTGTGTGCATTGTGGTTTGTGTATGTGTGTGTGCATTGTAGTGTGTATGTGTGTGCACATTGTAGTGTGTGTATGTGTGTGTGCATTGTGTGTGTATGTGTGTGTGCATTGTAGTGTGTGTGTAATGTGTGTGTATTGTAGTGTGTGTATATGTGTGTGTGCATTGTAGTGTGTGTGCATTGTAGTGTGTGTGTATATGTGTGTGTGCATTGTAGTGTGTGTATATGTGTGTGTGCATTGTAGTGTGTGTGTATATGTGTGTGTGCATTGTAGTTTGTGTGTATATGTGTGTGTGCATTGTGCTTTTCATGTCAAACTTAAGAACTCTTTGCTTGGCTCTGCATCTCGAAGATTTTCTTCATTTTTTTCTAAAAGTTTCATAGTTTTACATTTTATATTTAATTCCATGATTCATGTTGAGTTTATTTTTGATGATGTTTATTTTTAAATGGATTTTTGGAAAGGGGTAATAGGTCATTATTCTTATCTGACTAGCCGAAGCTATTCCCTCTCCCTCATCATAACCCCTGATAATCACTAATCTGTTATTAATCCCTATAATTTTGTTATTTCATGAATGTTATATAAATGAAATTGTACAGTGGTTAGTCTGCTTCAAATAACCAAAATGTATATCAAAGACTTTTAACAGAGGAGTTAAAAACCTTCTATATTTTGAGGCTGCAAATTTTCCTTTTTATCTCACTATGATTATTCTACCTGAAAAAATTAATTACAAAATATAAGACCCACACCAAACCCTTTACAACCCATCACCTTCTGAAATCCCCTATTGTTTATTATAGGGCAGATTTTTTACATTATAGATTAGGAAAATAGTTATATCTGTCTTATTATCAGGAATAACTGGAAACTTTTCCTAACATTTACGTTTTTTTAAACCTTAATATTCCCCAGGAAAATTGTCCATCCATCTTTAAGTCATCAAAATCAACTGAAAATAAGATTTTCTTTTTTCATCTATGACTTCTTTTCTGATATTTAGGCATGTGTTTCCTGAAGAAAAGACTAATTCTCTCCAAATTGTCCCAAGAATGAGAAATCCCTTTTTCGGTCATTACTTTTTGTGAAAATCACATGCTTTCATCTGCTTATTTTCACAATCACAGTTTCAAGGCCAAATAGCCTGGCTCCCTGGGACGTAGTCATGCTTCTTCCAGGAACAGGGTCCTGATTTTGCCCTTATGGGTGAATTTTGAAAAGACCAATATTACAATTGAGAATAATACTTTCTAAAGGTCTCCTTAAAGGTTAAGAATCAAGAAGTGTTTATTTTAATTGAAATAATTCAGCCTTTGGAACCAGAATTAGAAAAGCAAGCTTATTTTCCTTAAGGCTTAGACTAGGACTTATAATGGAAGGAATATCTACCCAGATATTAAGGAAGTCAACTAGGTCACTCAACGGGAAAGAAAATATGTAAAAAAAAAAAAAAAAAAAAGAGCAAGTCTTGGCAAGATAAAGACAAATGGCAACAGAGAGTGTGACCCCATCCCGGTATATTCAAGGGCAACAGATGATGTATGAGAACACCTACATATAAGAATTTTTTTGGCCGGGCGCCGTGGCTCAAGCCTGTAATCCCAGCACTTTGGGAGGCCGAGGCAGGTGGATCATGAGGTCAAGAGATCGAGACCATCCTGGTCAACATGGTGAAACCCCGTCTCTACTAAAAATACAAAAAATTAGCTGGGCATGGTGGCGCGTGCCTGTAATCCCAGCTACTCAGGAGGCTGAGGCAGGAGAATTGCCTGAACCCAGGAGGCGGAGGTTGCGGTGAGCCGAGACCGCGCCATTGCACTCCAGCCTGGGTAACAAGGGCGAAACTCCGTCTCAAAAAAAAAAAAAAAAAAAAAAAAGAATATTTTTGTCTGTTCTGCAGTTTAAGATAGGAGAAAAAGGTATGGGGAACACAGAGAGAACTGAGACAACTGTGATTTTCTTTCAGCCTAGTCACACTATGACTGCTCTCAGTTTTATAAAACCCATATCTCCAGCCACAGTAAGTAAATATTTGAGGCTCAAATTCTAAAACTCCTGGAGATAAACCAGAAAAGACATAAGACAGAGGGATGCCATCATTGGCCAAAGCCAAGAAGAATCAGCATAGGAGGGACTTCCAAGTATGCAAGAAACCAAATCAGGTATGAACCTTTGTATAGAATCAGGTGATCATGATGCCGCTGTCTATGTAACAAGGTGGAGACCATCTAAATTGCAAGCCTAGAAATAATACCTTGTGAGAAAAAATATGTAAAAACAGAGAGGAGATATATGACACATCTAAATATAAAGAATGTTCTCATGGTGATGAGAAAAGGACAAATTCAGAAAATAATTGATCTATACTTACCTAACAACCTCCCCAAAATAAATCTCTGTACCTGTTAATGCTATCAATCCATTTGATCTTCAATCAATAAATATTTGATGTGCAACCACTATGTGACAAGACCTGTCTAATGGTGTACAATACATATATATTTCCTGACCCTATGGTGCTCACTTTTATAGGTATAACAGGAATTTTTGAAATCTATACATAGCCGGGCAGGGTGACTCGTTACTCTAATCCCAGCACTTTTGGAAGGTCGAGGTGAGGAGTGGATCACGATGTCAGGAGTTCAAAATCTATACATAAATGTAGACATAGACGAAGTTGTGTAAAAAATATTAACTGCAACATTTTCTATTGAATTGGACTTTGGAAAGAACCAACAAAGGAGTACAGACCAGAATATATACTTGGGGATTTTTGCAAAGTGTATACAAAACAAATAGATTGGAAATAACCCTTAAATGAGATAGATAATCTATTGTTTCAGGTCTCATATTTTTAAATTTCTGCTAAATGTTGATAATCCTCTTTTGAATATCTCTCTTTATTACTATTTCCTGCACCAGATTCTAGGGTGTATTTTTCTTGTTTCAAATCTTTGATTTATTCACTTATAAATTACTTAAACATCCATTTTTTATTAGTATATTTCTCTGGAACACTCTGCTTACTTTCCTCCCATATGTTTTACAAAATTTAACTGTTTAGTTAGTTTATTGCTTGATGACTTGGCTATATAATCTACATAATTTCACCCTTCCATATCTCTGACTTTCTTTCTCTCTGCCTCTGTTTCTCTCTCTCTCTCTCTCTCTCTCTCTCTCTTTCTATTTCCATTTCCCTCTCTCCTCTTTCTCTCTTAATACACACACACACACACACACACACACACACACACACACACTATTATGCTCTCTTTTTTAGTATTATTATTTGCACATTGAGGATAGAAAATCTTTTTAAAAGGAAGAATATCTCTTCATTTGGAATGCCAGATGAAGACAGATCTACCAGGTGTATTTCTATCTAATATCATCAAACAATAGCAATAGGGCATGACTATTAAGCAGTTTTATGACAGTTAATCTGTACGTGAATTTAATGCATGATTGTCGGAATAGAGGCCACATGGTGTCATTAGCAGTTAGATTGTAAGGAAGCTCCTAGTGATAGCGTCCTGATGACAGAAAACTCACCAGGAGGTAGAAAAAAGCAGGATAGTCATTAGTAGCTTGCTAGATACAAAAAATTTTGTAAATCAGGGCACTTACAAGAGTGTTTAGTGGTTGCAGAATTAAAATGAGCTATATTCCAGGATCACAAAAATGGTCAGGGAGCAATACTTGAAAAATTTCAGGCTAAGTATCAGGTATTCAACTCCTGGAAATAATCTAGGAAATTATGAAATAACTGTATATTTTTGTACATCTCAGCATTACTTGTTACAGTGAATAATTAAGACACTCTAAATAGCCAACAAATGAAATCACTGAAAGTATTATTAAAATCATACCTTATAATATCATCATTAGAATGTGTAATGTTAATCTATAAATAACATTCTGTAAGTAATTATTTCACAATATACTGCTGGGTAAAAATGTGTAATAGAAAATATCCTATACCACATGATTCCATAATAAAAGTTTTTTTCTGAAAGATAGTATTCTGGAGCTATCTTATTTTTAGCTTTCCTTCTTTGGATATTTTGGGGTTTTTTACCTGAAACATAAATAACTCTGTAATTGCATATAGAGAATGTAACTAGGTGGTGAAGTTAGTTCTGAGCAAACTGAAGTTTCATTTCTCCTTAGTGTTAAGATTTGTAGCAATGTTTATCCTAGGCATAGCATTCCAAGCAACTTATGATGCAGCATGATTTGAAGGAAGAGCGAGGGCACAAGAGGTGTGATTTCGGGGATATTCCAGCTCTAGAACAGCGTTCGGCCTGAGTAAGCAATGCATAAATACCTGTGGAATGAACCCAAATCATCTAACAATTCGCATGTAGATTTGGCCAAGTGTTTCTTAACTTTTTAAGAGTCAGTTTCACACTTTAATGTAGTCACCCATAAATTTTTTTAAAAAACTTTTGCTGGCCAGGCATGGTGACTTCACGCCTGTAATCCTAGCACTTTGGGAGGCCAAGGCTGGAGAATCACCTGAGATCAGGAGTTCAAGACCAGCATGGCCAACATGATGAAACCCTGTCTCTGTTAACAAAAAAAATACAAACGAGGCTAAAGCAGAAGAATCACTTGAACCCAGGAGGCGGAGGTTGCAGTGAGCCAAGATGGCACCATTGCACTCCAGCCTGGGTGACAAGAGCAAAACTCCATCTCTCTCTCACTCTCTCTCTCTCTCTCTCTCTCTCTCTATATATATATATATATATATATATATATATGTGTGTGTGTGTGTGTGTGTGTGTGTGTGTGTGTGTGTGTGGCCAAATAATCTACTTCAAGATAAAGAACTGAAGATAAACATGCTTTTGATGAATGACACTTTAAGATACATTCTCTGAGCCAGAGAGAACATTTTCCTGAGAGCGAAGTTTCTTCTAAATCTCCATCTGTGTTGACAGTGCCTCCCTGCCTTTTCCTGTTCACACTGTGACTCTTGCCCAGGTGTTTACATAGGGGGATGTTGCGATATGACATTTTTATAGGGCCCCCTCAGGCACATATTTTACTGTAGTTTCACTCAGGGCATGAAAGTACATTGCCGAGAGCGCAAGCTGTGAAGCTGTGATGATGCGGCTGATGGAACTGGCTGGTTTCCGGAAGTTCAGAGAATACCAACCCTTTGTTCCATTCTGCTCACTAAAAGATTCCTGATCAACAAGAAAAATAATTTTCCCACTTAGTGGATGTTTGTACCAGAGTAAATAGTAGCTTCCTGTACACAATCCAAGGTCACAGCCTCCTTCTACAACATAGAAATTGTAGCCTGGGTTTGAGTTACCTTCTGCGATTGGCTAGATCTTGAAAAAGAGAGAAAAGAGAGGAGAGAGGAGAGGAAGGGTGAGAGAATTATAGTGATTCCCCTAGTAGTATAGAAATTGCCGCCTGTAATCCCAGCACTTTGGGAGGCCGAGGCGGGTGGATCATGAGGTCAAGAGATCGAGACCATCCCGGTCAACATAGTGAAACCCCGTCTCTACTAAAAATACAAAAAATTAGCTGGGCATGGTGGCGCGTGCCTGTAATCCCAGCTACTCAGGAGGCTGAGGCAGGAGAATTGCCTGAACCCAGGAGGCGGAGGTTGCGGTGAGCCGAGATCGCGCCATTGCACTCCAGCCTGGGTAACAAGAGCGAAACTCCGTCTCAAAAAAAAAAAAAAAAAAAAAAAAAAAAAAAAAAAAAAAAAAAAAAAGAAATTGCCATTGGGGCTTGAGGTACCCTCTGGGACTGGCTAGATCCTGAAAAAGAGAGAGAAAAGAGAAGACAGACAAGGAAGGGAGAGAGTATTATGCCATTTCTCCTAGTGGTACCCATGAGGTTGTGAGGAACTAATGTAGGACAGGGCTCTGACTCCTTGTCCATTACCTTTTTCTCCTAAACCCATCAGGCAATAACAACCTGCTACTGACCCCAGATTTTAAAGCTGAAAAAAGCCCGAATCCTGCATTCGTGGCCATCTTTACCCTCCTTAGTCAGAAGGAGGCCATGACCATCTTCAGTAGGCAGGGGAGCAGAATGGTGCAAGTTTTTTGAGTACCAAGCTGTAAGATGTTCCTGTGCCAAAAGAGGAAATGTGATTTGCTGATATCAGTTTGCCTGTGTTATGCCATACCTTTCTGACATGGTTGGAGAGTCTAATCTGCCTATTTGGTCTTACTGTAATTTAATGGACTGCAATTATATCTGTACATGTAGAATTTGAGTTAAATTAAATTGAAGGGCTTTAATGATTCAACAATTTGCTATATTCAGCCAATGCGTCAGAGATGGACTCATAAGTTTCATAAGACATAACAATTTATTATGGGTTATGGTGACTACTGAGAACAAATTATCATCCATCTTTTTGCATGGTGTATGCTTTTTGGTCTCTAGCTGAAATCTGCAGTGAAATATATTCAGAGATTTTTCTTCCAGACAGGGAGATAAAACTATTCACTCTTAATCTTTATAATTCTTTCTTCTTATGCACCAAGGCATTGGATTCTGGGAAAATTTATATTAAAGTTTCTTGTCTGATTAATGGCATCACTGCTGTTTCTTGATTGACAAAATTTGTCCAGTTGCATGTGCCCAATAGCAGTCAATAGTAAGTCTGTGCTAGGAAACATCTGGCTTTCAAACATTGCACCCGATAGTCTAAATGAGTGCAGCCAAACTCATCAGAGCAGGCATTTGTATTCTCTTATATCATAAATAAAGCAATTGGAACATTGCAAATCCCTCTATCCCACTGCTGCAGCAGATGTGGCTGAAAGACTCTTGTCACTGGGGGCAACACTATAGTTTTACTTTCAGCAGCATGAAAGTTGGTGACTGATTTGCATGGTGTCAATGGGCAGATTTATGACTGTGATTGTTGACCACAGCTTTTAATTGTCTGTTTATGGTCTCTTCTTTGAGTGAATATAATTGAATATAATACAGTGACCTAAAGTCCCTCTTATGAGAAAATAAATTTTTTAAAGTCCAGGATGCTTTAACTAGTGATAAAATTATCAGAAAGCGGTGGTCTCTAGGAGGAAAAATTAGACTGGAAAGGGCCAAAAGGGGACTTTGAGGTTATAGGAGTTTTTCTGTATATTGTCTTGTTACATGGGTGTATATTGTTCTCAAGATACATTAAACTGAACATGTAAGTTGACTTTACTCTAGAAAAATACATGCCTCATTAAAAAAGAACCAAAATAAAATAATGTATACACAGAGAAAATTAATATTTTTAGCATTCTAGCCAGGCGCGGTGGCTCAAGCCTGTAATCCCAGCACTTTGGGAGGCTGAGGCGGGCGGATCACGAGGTCAAGAGATCGAGACCATCCTGGTCAACATGGTGAAACCCCGTCTCTACTAAAAATGCAAAAAATTAGCTGGGCATGGTGGCGCGTGCCTGTAGTCCCAGCTACTCAGGAGGCTGAGGCAGGAGAATTGCCTGAACCCAGGAGGCGGAGGTTGCGGTGAGCCGAGATCGCGCCATTGCACTCCAGCCTGGGTAACAAGAGCGAAACTCCGTCTCAAAAAAAAAAAAATATTTTTAGCATTCTACAGTTGTTGCAGGAATTTGTTTGTGCTTTTTTAATTGCTACAGAGCAGCTGTGGTCTGTCGTGATTGTAATCTACTCTGATAACTGTCTGAGACTTGGAATCAACAAAGACTAGCTGAACATTAATATGCCCTGGGATGCTAAATATACACAAATGAAATGACTAAAGAAAATGAGATGCCCCACAGCTCTGAGAATGAAGATTTATGGCTACACTTAATAATACAAAAACATCTCATAAAGTTATGATGGTGTAAAATTTGCTAGAAGCCAGAGTACATACTAAATGACCCATTAATTAAAGCACAAAACTAATCTGTACAGTTAGATGTCAGGATAATGGTTACTTGGGCTGCTAGAGACAGGAAGTGGGTAAAAGAGTAGCCTGCCATGTGGGTAGTACCCTTTTTCTTGATATGTGTGCTGGTTACATGGGCTTTTCCAAGTTGTGAAAACTTATCTTGCTCTGCAATTGTACAGGGGCATATTTCTTTCTATATAGGTTATTTTTTTTTATTTTGGTTTCTTTTTTACTGAAGTATAATTGACATAATAAAATGCACTGATACAATATATTCATTTCAATGAGTTTGAGAATTTTATACAGCCCTCTATTACCTAAAACAATATGTAGAGCATTTCCATAATCGCAGAAAAAATCCCTTTATGCCCCTTTTTAGTCAAACCCTCCTTCCCACAAGAAACTACATTTTTACTTCCATCACCATAGTTTAGTTTTTTTTTGTTTGTTTGTTTGTTTTTTTTGAGACGGAGTTTCGCTCTTGTTACCCAGGCTGGAGTGCAATGGCGCGATCTCGGCTCACCGCAACCTCCGCCTCCCGGGTTCAGGCAATTCTCCTGCCTCAGCCTCCTAAGTAGCTGGGATTACAGGCACGTGCCACCATGCCCAGCTAATTTTTTGTATTTTTAGTAGAGACGGGGTTTCACCATGTTGACCAGGATGGTCTCGATCTCTCGACCTCGTGATCCACCCGCCTCGGCCTCCCAAAGTGCTGGGATTACAAGCTTGAGCCACCGCGCCCGGCCTAGTTTTTTTTTTTTTTCTTGAATTTCATAGAACTTGGTATTATGCAGTATCTTGGGGGAAGGGCTTGGTTTCTATTGCTCAACATAGGTTTTAGAAATTTATTAGTAGTGTGTGTGTATCAGTCAGTAGTTCCTTTTTACCTCCTGTTGATGGACAATTTGTTTCCAATTACGGCAAATGTAAATGAGGTGTTTACCAGATTTCTAATATGGATCATTTGTGGGCCTACGCTTTCATTTATCTTTGCTAATTATCTATGAGTGTTCTTGCTGGGCCATTGCAAGACCTCGAAGTGATTGTATCGTTTTACATTCTCACCAGCACTGCATGAAATGTCTAGTTGCTCCACATATTTGCCAATATTGGGGTCGTCACATGGCTTGTTTTTAGTGGGGATGAATGGCATCTGAATGTAGATTTTATTTGCATCTCCCTAACGACCTATGATGTTTAGCATACTTTATGGATTTGTCTTAGTCTATTTGGTCACTATGACAAAATATCATAGATACGTGGCTTATAAACAACAGAAACTTATTTCTCACAGTTCTGGAGGAAGCAACGTCCAAGGTCAAGTTCCTGGACGATGCAGTGCCTAGTGAGGGTCTGTTTTCAGGTTGATCGTCATCTTTTCAGTATCTTTACATGGTCAAAAAAGCAAGGAAGCTCTCTGTGATCTCTTTTATATGGGCATTATTCTCATTACCTAATCACCTCCTAAAGGCTGCACCTCCAAATATCATCATATTGGGAATTAGGTTCTGTCATAAGTGTGTTTAATGTGGTTGCTACCTTGGCATCCACTTTCAGGCCTGACATAAGTCATACTTCATCACCTTTGGCCTAGTTAGAACTTCCCTCCCTTTGTGGTTGTTCTTCATTCCACTGACCCAAAATTCAACACATTCAATAGATGCTGACCAAGATCAATCTAACGGCCGATGCCCGAGTCGTGTATATAATTTCTCCCCTTCTTATGTGTTTTCTTTAAACTAAACGGTCCTCAGCACCCATGGATAAGCCTAAGGGATAATACTCATGAACTTTAATAAGGGTATAGTCCCACAGGCCTCTCTCTCCTTCTGTCTCTGTCTCTCTTTTTCTCTCTCTCCATCTACTGGTTGAGTGTTCTATTGCCTCCAAACTTCCCATCAGCCTCCCATTGACACCTGAAACCTCTTTGACCTGTGAGTAATAAATTCCTTCTATTTGATGCATTTTGGTTTCATGTCCTTATACAGTATATTGGGAGGAGGGCCTGGTTTCTATCATGCAACATTAGGTCTTAAAAATCCATTCCATTTTACCTGATCCACACACCTGAACCTAATTTTTCCCCTAGTCAAGGCTCTTCTAGGCAGTGGTTCTCTTGGCTTATGGCCATTCCCAGGAGACAGCCCTCAAGTCCAATTTAAAAAGACATAAATTAAAATCACAAAAGATTTCCACATATAAATTTTGGGGGACACAGACATTCAATCTATAGTAGTACTCAGTTATCCCATCTATGTATTTTATTACTGTGCAATTTCTAATTGTTAATTTATGGAAAATTCTTAAATATATTCTGGAAATAATATTTTTTCAGCTGTATCTTTCCTGAATATTTTTTCAGACTTTGGATTGCTAATTGATTTTCTTTTTTTAACACCTCAGAAATACTTTATTGAATATGAAATTTAAAATACAGATCCATATTATGGTACCACAAAGCTTTTTTATTTTTCTTTTCTTTTTTAATTATTATTATAACTTTAAGTTCTGGGATACATGTGCAGAACGTGCAGGTTTGTTGCATAGGTATACATATGCCATAGTGGTTTGCTGCTTCCAGCTTTTTGCCCAAGGTATACAATATTGGCTGAGGGTTTGTCATAAATAGCTCTTATTATTTTGAGATATGTTCTGTCAATACCTAGTTTATTGAGAGTTTATAGCCTAAAGGGCTGTTGAATTTTGTTAAATGCCTTCTCTGCATCTATTGAGATAATCATGTGGTTTTTGTCATTGGTTTTGTTTATGTGATGGATTACATTTACTGATTTATGTTTGTTGAACCAGCCTTGCATCCCAGAGATGAAGCCGACTTGATCACGGTGGTTAGGCTTTCTGATGTGCTGCTGGATTCCATTTGCCAGTAGTTTATTGAGGATTTTTGCACTGATGCTCATCAGTAATATTGGCCTGAAATTTTCTTTTTTGTTTTTGTGTTTCTGCCAGGTTTTGGTATCAGGATGATGCTGGCTTCATAAAATGAGTTAGGGAGGAGCCCCTCTTTTTCTATTGTTTGGAATAGTTTCAGAACGATGGCATCACCTTCTCTTTGTACCTCTGGTAGAATTCGGCTGTGAATCTGAATTTTTTTTTTTGATTGGGCTTTTTTTCATTGGTATACTATTAATTACTGCCTCAATTTGAGAGCTTGTTATTGGTCTATTCAGGGATTCAACTTCTTTCTGGTTTAGTCTTGGGAGATTGTATGTGTCCAGGAATTTAACCATTTCTTCTAGATCTTCTACTTTATTTGCATAGAGGTGTTTATGGTATTCTCTGATGGTAGTTTCTACTTCTGTGGGATCACTGGTGATATCTCCTTTATCATTTTTTATTGTGTGTATTTGATTCTTCTTTCTTTTCTTCTTTATTAGTCTGGCTAGTGGTCTATCTATTTTGTTAATTTTTTCAAAAACCAGCTCCTGGATTCATTGATTTTTTTGAAGGGTTTTTCGTGTCTATTTCCTTCAGTTCTGCTCTGATCTTAGTTATTTCCTGTCTTCCGCTAGCTTTTGAATTTGTTTGCTCTTGCTTATCTGGTTCTTTTAATTGTGATGTTAGGGTGTCAATTTTAGGTCCTTCCCATTTTCTCCTGTGGGCATTTAGGCTATAAATTTCCCTCTAAACACTGCTTTAGCTGGGTCCCAAAGATTCTGGTACAATGTGTGTTTGTTCTCATTGGTTTCAAAGAACTTATTTATTTTTGTCTTACTTTTGTTATTTCCCCAGTAGTGATTCAGAATCAGGTTGTTCAGTTTCCATGTAGTTGTGTGGTTTTGTTCTTAATCCTGAGATCAAATTTGATTGCACTGTGGTCTGAGAGCCTGTTTTCTATGATTTCCATTCTTCTGCATTTGCTGAGAAGTGTTTTACTTCCAATTATGTGGTCAATTTTAGAATAAGTGTGATGTGATGCTGAGAAGAATGTATATTCTGTTGTTTGGGGTGGAGAGTTCTGTAGATGTCTATTAGGTCTGCTTGGTCCAGAGCTGAGTTCAAGTCCTGAATATCCTTGTTAATTTTCTGTCTTACTGATATGTCTAATATTGACAGTGGATGTTAAAATCTCCCACTATTATTGTGTGGGAGTCTAAGTCTCTTTGTAGTTCTCTAAGTACTTGCTTTATGTATCCGGGTGCTCCTGAATTTGGTGCTTGTGTATTTAGGATAGTTAGGTCTTCTTGTTGCATTGATCCCTTTACCATTATGTAATGATTTTCTTAATACTGTCTTTTGATGAGCATCATTTTAAAATTTTCTTCATGTCCTGTCAGTTTTTCTTTTTTGGTTAGTATATTTTGTATACATAGTTTTAAGTATACTAGTTAATATATTCCATATATATATATATATATATATATCCTAAACTTACATATCTCAATTGTATTGTATACAATTTCTATTAAATCCATTGGTATTTTTTATTATATTTATTTTGAAGCATATATGATAAATCCAACACCTGGGTCATCTCTTTTTGGGTTTGTTTCTATTAATTGTTTTCCTTTTTGATCATGGGTCACATTTTTGCATGTATGGTTTAATCTCCCAGTAGTTCTTTTTTTAAAAAATTATTCATTATACTATAAGTTCTGGGGTACATGTGCAGATCATGCAGGTTTGCTACATAGGTATACATGTGCCATGGTGGTGGTTTGCTGCATCCATCACCCCATCATCTACATTAAGTATTTCTCCTAATGCTATTCTTTGTACTTCTTGTATTTGAATAGACCATTTCTTTTAATAATTTTTTAATTTATTTTTTATTCAATTGTGAGGTTTTTTCTATCTTTTTTTCCCCTCTCGAGGATGTGACTTTGATTATAGTTTATTGTAATCCAGTTTGGCTCCGGGTGCTTTCAGAGGTGGATTCTGTATGAGTTCCTGGGTTACAGAGTCTTTGTACGATGGCTTTCTTGGATGCTGGTTGTAGTAGCAGTGTTCTCAGTACATGAGCAGGTTCCCTGTCTCCTGCGGGGCTTGAATGGCAGAGGTCCCTTGGAGCTTGTCTTATTCTCCTGTGGTGTGTGCCTTTTTATTTATTCACTTTTTCCCCCAGTATTTTATTCACTGGGTGGAACAGTTCAGGCTTCAGGCCAGTAGGAGATGTCCAAGGCAGAAAAAAAAACAGCTATGGCTAAAGCAAATGGGTAAAGGCAATATTTAGTGGTGGACAGAGGTCCTAGCCTTGACAGAAGCAACCGGGGGAACTCTTAGTAAAATGCACTGAGTCCTTTTCAAAGGGAAGGGAGAGCGCCACCTCAGCTCCCCTGTCAATTGAGCAGGAAAAAAATCTACCTCCCAGTCATACTCCTGACCCAGTGTTCCAGCTATACAGATCATATAGGCACTTCTTCTTCACCTACGAGGGTGCTGATGTTCCATGCAGACAGGGATTGTGACTCTCCCCCTTGTGTAAGCCTGAACCTGGAAGGTGTTTTTCCTGTGGGGATGCAATTACCCTGAAGTATTCCAGAAAGGTTGTCTACAGATACACCGACACTGAGCTTCTGTGGGAGAAGCTCCAGATGTGTCTGCAGTGGTGGATGAAGGGGAAAAGAATTCTGCTTTTCAAGACCCTTCATTGGCACCAGGGCTGCCTGACTATTGAGTTAGAGCCACAAGCTTTCCCTGCTGAGCCCAGCACTGCACCTGTGCCTCTCTTGAAAGAAACTTCCCAGAAGCAGAAGATTCTGGGACTCAAGTCCTGTCATCTGGATTCTTTTGTCCCACTGGGTGCTCCCTTGATGTGGTGCACCCCCTTTTCCCCTAGAAGTCAGAGTCCCTGAGAGCCAGACTACTGTGAATGCTGCCGCTCCTCTGGATCTGGCCACCCAGTGGGGCTGCTACAATCAAGGCTGGTGCTGCAGAATGTCTGCAAGGGACCTAGTGACGTGACCTGTTCTCAAGTCTCCCAGAAGTGGGTACCAGCACCAGCTCTGATGGGAGTGGCAGGGGAGTGACTTAGACTCTGAAGGATTGCTTGGTTATGAATAGCCTTAGCATCTTGACTTTCTCAGACACCAGCTATACCAGTAATGAACTGATCATGTGGACAGACTGAAGACCTCCTGGGTAGCCAGGGTGATACAGGCAATGGTGATAGCTGAGGTCACACTCAAGTTTCCCCCTTCTTGGTGCTGTTTTATTCTCCCTACAAATGCCGTAAAGGACTGTGTTGGTTGGCCTCCAGCCAGGAGATAGTGCTTGCAAAGGGGCAACAACTGTGGTGATAAGGGTGGGATTTGTGCTTGCTTTATGTTACTGGGAGAGGTACTCTTGTGTCTCGGGCAATGGAAGGTCCACAAAGCTCCCAAAAGTCTCCATCCTTTGTGCTAAGCAATTGGAGCTGGTGGAGGGGCAAAGCTAGGTGGGGGCTAGGTCAGAGAAGTCCATGTTCCATGTGCTGGCACGAGCAGAGGAGCACGGCTACCTCTGTTGCACAGAAAGCACTTCCTCATGTGGACTTTTCCACATGGGGAATGAGGAGTAGCAGGCAGAAGTAAGCCTCATTCAGCCCCCACACACTTGGCAAAACAGATCTCACACCTGCAGTGTTTCACTATCAGCAGCTAGCTGGATTTCAGGTAGCCTGTGCTCAGAACTCAAAGCTTTTCCAGGCCATAAGCCTTCCCATAGAGACAGAAATTGTGATTTTCAGGTTATTCCCTTCCTGATCCAGCTGCAAAGCAGGGGCGTTTAGCTCCTGTGCTCATGGTTACAGTACACTTTCTGCTTGTACCTCAGTTCTGGCCAAGGGGATTTATCCCCACTTAAGATTATATTGCAAATCTCAGTTGGGAGCTTCTCTCAACCAACGCTTGAACTACCTGGCAGATGTCTGCGAGGTCCCCTGTGAGGATCAGAAATGGCCTCCCTCTGGTCCCCACTGGAGACTGGGAATGCATGCAAAGCACATCCCGATGATGCTCCTTTTCATGTACCACCTGCAGCTCACTAAATCAGCTCCAGGGCTCGGTAGGATTAAGGCTTGCCCCGTGGCCTGGATTGCCAGGTTCCCCAGTGGGCATGTGTATCCCATAAGCAGTTTCTAGCCTTCTCACACTCTGGGGACTTATTTTCATCCTGGCTCACAGTGCAGACTGCAACCTGCTGCTTCTTTCAAAGGGTAGGTGGTTTCTTTCAGTTTTCTTGTTAAGTTTCTGTGTTGCTTCTTGGAAGAAAAGCTTACAGTGTGAGTCTCTACACACTATTTTGTCTTTCCAAGTGGGAGAGGCATGCTGACAATGCCTGCAATCCACCATCTTGGAGAAAACAAAAACCAAAAAGAATCTTGACCCTGTTTTTATACAATAAGTTCAAGGGTATGTAGATATCTAAGAAGAATGGAATAGGACTCTAAGAAGAAAGTACTAAACAGCCATGTTATAGATTCACAGCAATAATTGGGGCAATCTTCAATTATTACTTGCATCATTTTCTCCTTGGGTACAGATAATAATCCCAAATAATTCCAGGCACAACTTTTAAGTAGAAAAGTCTGAGGCTTCTTCCTTGCACATGTCCTTATAGTTCTTATGGGACAGAGAACGATACATCTGCCTAGAAAGTCCTCTCTACTCTCCTTTATTCCTTTACCTGAATCGGTTCTATTAAGTCCCCAAAACACAATCAGCATGCCATTTTATAAACATGCTAATGCATGTTTGAAATGTTATCTACTGTGGCTCTTCTCAAATAATCTATGATAAAGAATCTGTTTTCACCAATTTATCATGGACCGATACAACTGTAAAATACAACACAAATAAATCACTTTGACATTTGTTTCCTTGATAAATGTACAGTGCTACAGAAACTGATCTACAAATTAAAAAGCTGGGCAAAATAAAGGAAATTTTCAGAGCTTGGACTACAGATAGTGCAGAGATAATGAAAATAAATGAAGTGAGTCCAAACATTGCTTCCACTTATTTCCTGGAGGCAGTTTCTAGGCAACAGCACAGGGAGGATTAACCACAGCTCAGCGCAGCTGCCTCGTTGTGTTGAGGAATATAGTAAGAGTTTGGGGATCCTAAAGCATCTAGGAATGTGTGAGTAAGTGTACCACAGAGGAGCGATTTGGGGAGAGGAAAAGAGAGAGAGAGAGAAGAGAGATGAGGGAAGAGAGATTCAGAAGAGAACCCTGCTTCTGGAGGGGTCACTCTTTGTCTTTGGCTGATCTGTACATGTATGAGAGGGAACTCAGGCAAAGAGAAGCAACAGGCCAAATAATTTCCAGAGTTCACACAGTGTTGGGCATAGTTTGTATTCCCAGCATCCAGAATTCAAGAGACATTGTAATACATGGGGCAGGCACTAGAATCCTCAGAAGGGTGATACATTAGTAGTGAATTAAATTAGTCCCAGAATAAAGGCTGTTCTAATAAAAATTAAAAGCAGTCTCAAAAAATCTAAATAATAAGCAAATTATTTTAATGATCAGTACAATGTCCAATGATGTCTAAAGTAATACAACGAAATCTGCATCCAACAATGTAAAATAAGTAATATCTAGCACCCAATCCAAATTATCAGGCAGGTGAAGAACCAGGAAAATAAAGTCTATAACCAGGTGAAAAGTCTACTACCAGGAGAAAGATCAACAGAAAAGGAATTTTAAAATAACACAGATTATGTAATTATTATAAAAGGACTTTAAAACAGTGCATATACATACATATATATAATAAAAATGAATTCAATTGTGTAAAGAAATGTAGAAACATGGGAGGAGAAAAAATGGAAGACAGAAAGATCCAAATGGAACTTGAAGAAATAAAAAATAAATAATATGAAAAACAAGTTGGACAAGATTAACAGTAGATTAGAAATCACAGGAAAATAGCTCAGAGAAGTTGAAGAAAAAGCAATAGAAATAATCTAAACTGGCCGGGCGCGGTGGCTCAAGCCTGTAATCCCAGCACTTTGGGAGGCCGAGGCGGGTGGATCATGAGGTCGAGAGATCGAGACCATCCTGGTCAACAAGGTGAAACCCCGTCTCTACTAAAAATACAAAAAATTAGCTGGGCATGGTGGTGCGTGCCTGTAATCCCAGCTACTTAGGAGGCTGAGGCAGGAGAATTGCCTGAGCCCAGGAGGCGGAGGTTGCGGTGAGCCGAGATCGCGCCATTGCACTCCAGCCTGGGTAACAAGAGCAAAACTCCGTCTCAAAAAAAATAATAATAATAATCTAAACTGAAGTGAAGAAAAAGATTTTTAAATAAAGAGAATAGTGCCCCTGAACTCTACAAAATCAAATAGTCTAAAATAGGTGTAACTGAAGCCTCAGAAGAAGAGAAGGAGGGAAAGAAAGATATTTAAAGAAATAATGGCTGAAATTTTTTCATAGATACAGGGAAGAAATATAGAGAAACTTACCCCAAGGCTCATTGTAATCAAGTTTCTGAAAACCAGTAATAAAGGGAAAAATTTTAACAGCAGTTGGGGTGGCAGAATAGAAAGATGGGGAAAAACACATTAGGTTCAGGGCGTCAAAACAAAGAATAACTGCCAATTTTTCATCAGAGACAATGTATTTCAGAACAGAACTTTAAAGTGCTAAAAAAAAAAAACTTTAAAAGATAATTTTTTAAAGGAAAAACCGTTAAACTGCATTGTGGGGTTTTCAACTTATGCAGAATAAAAATGTGTTGACAACAATAGCACAAAGAATGGAGGTGAAATGCCTTAAGTTTATTACACTGTGACTGAAGTAAAATATTATTCAAAGTCATATTGTGATAAATTGAATTTGTAGTCTGTGAACCATCAGTTCTCAAACTTGTTGGTCTTAGGATCCCTTCGTAGTTTCACTCAGAGATTACAAGAAGACTCTAAAGAGGTTTTGTTTTTGTGGAATAGAGATAGAGGTAGAGATATATTCCATTGACCATCAGGGTGATGACCTTATCACATATCATGTAGACTGGAAACCTTGCCTATAGGCCTGCGAGACTTTGAAAGTAAAAAAGGAAAATAAAGTCTTATTCTCATTATAAAAATAGTTTTGGAATGCCAGACTCCCTGAAAGGTTTGTCTAGGGTTCCCTGGACCATACTTGGATGACAACAGCCTTACATCTTTAGCCTTATGAGAAATAGGTAACCTAACTTTAGTAACTTGATTTTTGAAGTGCCATCTTTTTTACTTTTTGTCACATCATTGTTTTAATTTAAGCGATTATTTTCTTTGACAATGCCGGGTTTAGATGCTTACTATAATTACACAGTTCTCTTCATTATAGAGGCATTTATTTTATTATAGCTGTCTCCTATTTGTTTTATTAGGGATTTCAGGAATCTCAGTTAAAGGTTCTGTTTGCTCAACATCTGTTGGCCTATTTATCTAGTGCTTTTGAAATTATTTGTGCTAATGAAACAAGACCAGCAGAAGATTTAAAAGGGCCAATTTCATAGCTCATCATTTCTCTAGAATTGAATTTACTTTATGCAAGGTATGGTTGTATTATAGCAATAAGTTAAAGCATAGTTCCCTGCTTACATAAACCATTTTAAAGCACTGGGACTTGGTTACTGAGGACTGCTATAGTATTTTTTTTACACAGGCTCAGATGGGAAGTGCTGTCAATATAGTAACAATAGCTATGGTAAAAATAAATTGAACACAAAAGTAATCTTCAAATAACGAATATTTATCCTAAATGAATTTTCTCACCAATTAAAATTGCTTAGACACTTCAACTCTTAGTAAAATTGTGGTCTTGAGTACAGTTACTATACTGACAAGATTCTCTGGCTAGGAAGATCGTCTAGCTGCTCTTACATGATTATACATGCTCAGGCATCCCTAAGCTCACTTATTCCAGAAATTCAGACTTAAATGACATATAAAGTTCTGCAAAACAACAATAACACAAACCAAAACGAACATGATTCCTACCTCAAATTGTTTTCACTTGAGTGAAGAACAGATCATAAAGCAAATCCTATTCCCTGCCTATACTCTCGTTAGCCCAGGCACAGGCATTTGGAATGAAGAGACAGACTAGAAATCTATACTGGACGTATTTAGTGCTAGGCAAATAAAGACTGTGTGAATATCTTCTTTACAAAGTTGAGATTTATTTTGGTCCTTTTATATCCCTCTCCTTTTCTTAGCCTTCCTATCTAGATGTTTAACCTCCAGTGCTCAGGTGTCTAACACCTGAGTGTGTGGGAGTCAAGAATGTTAGGGTAGAAGGCAGCATTTACCTTCAGTCTGGGGTGTCTAGACGTCCACCTAGTTTGTTCCCCATTCTTTCAGTTTCATCACATTAGTTCTCTGGCTACCTTCCAGAAAGATTTAGTATAGTATAGCCTTTGGAATAAATAAAATTAAGTTTTATACTAATATATTTTAAATTCTGTTGAACCGGGCTTCAAAATCAAAAAGTTCTCCATTTTGCTTACCAGCTGAATTATTAGACGAGTGGTTTCTGGAATTTGATCACTTTGAAACTTATTTCATTGTGATTCATTTGTAGTTCTTGAAGTCCATTGCCATCACCTCTGACAGCATACTTTGAAATTTTTCAGTATGGAGCCTAGGATATAAAGGTAAAATTAAGGCCACTTTGACCTTTAAAAAACTCCTTTTCTTGTCTCTTCCTTACTTCCAAAAGCAGATTTTTTGGAGATGTAGAGATTGTTTCTTTCTACAATTTGGTTTTTGCTACAGAAGTCCCATAGAGCAGAGGTGGTACAGCTATGTCAGTCCTTGAGCCTGGTGCGAACAATGGTAAAATAACTTTATTAAGGAAAATGTCTCAAATGTATAGAAAAGTATAGCGTATGAAACAATGAAACGCCATGTACCCATCACCCATGTTCATCAAATATGGATTCTTAGTCAGTCTTGTTTTATTTATGCCCAGCTACATTTACCCATTTACCCATTCATATATTTTGTAAATATCATATTATTTCATTTTTGATTATTTTATTACATATCACTAAATTTTGACTTTTTAAAAACACAACCAAAATGGTAAATGTGTTCACATTTTTCTTCTTCCTTCTTTTTCTTCTTCTTTCTTTTCTTCTCTTTTTTTCTTTTTTGAGATGGAGTCATGCTCTCGAGGCTGGAGTGTAGTGTCGTGCTCTCAGCTCACACACCCAAGGTGTGTCTGCACTTTCCTTTGGTAGAAAAATCTCAGCCACAAATCTTATACTGGAATGGTCTTTCCCTGGTATGTGGGTGCATGTGCAGTAATACATTTTGAGAGAGCTTAGGAATCATTAGAAACTGAGGTCAGTGGCAGCCTTGTGGATGTTCTCAACCAGCTGTAGAAATTTTAGGGTCTCTGGTCCTGGCTGGGGATCCCACTTACTTAGAAGCCACCAATCCTTGGTGAATTATTATTTGTCCCCACCTCAGGGAGTGTGGACCTGCCCTCAGTTTTTGCAGAAGGCCTGGGCTGCAGATCAGTGGGTAACAGGCCAGCCATGAGGTTCATGGGTTTAGTCTCTTAGAGAGATTCTGAGGTAGCCCCAGAGAGGAAGTTATAAGGACAAGTTTGCTGTCTAAAGAGAGAGGGAAGGTACAGAGTGCATATGGGTTGCCATTGTCTGTTGCCATTTCATCCTGGAACTCAGCAAACAGCTGGGGGTTCACCTTCTGTTGAAGGTGTTTGTGAAAGCACACCCTGAGGTTGCCCTTGGTGGTGAGGCGATGACTACAGACAGAGCACATGAACAGCCTCTCTCCAGTGTGGGAGCAGAGGTGGATCTACGAGAAGCTATCAGTCCCAGAAACCTCGCTAGAGTACTGACACTTGTGCTTGGAGATGTTCTGTGGCTTTCCTTTCCCTTTGTCAGTTGAGTGTAACACCATAGTGGAGAAAAGACTCTGGAAGAGCACCAAGCCCAGAGTCTGAGGGAGCGAAGCACCCAGCAGGGGAGACATGATATCATCCCTTACAGGGAAGGGAAGGGAGCACCCTTTTCCCATTTAACTTCAGAGCACAAGGTATCAACCCTGGGGAAGAGTGTTGGAGGTGGAAGGGATGTTGGCCTGCGGTATATTGACCTGTCACCATGATACTGAGAGACAGACCTTGGCTTCCAGCCTTCTGGCTGAACAAAGCCACAGCTGCAGAAACCTACTGCTACATGTGGCCACCCAAGGTCTTCAGGGTGTCAGCCCCTGCCCTGCCTCAGTGGAGGACATGGGAGGCCCACATGTCCACCTCAGTGTAGAACTGCTTGGTGATCTGGATCTGCTGTTGCTGCTGTTGCAGATATAAGATCTGCTGCAGGACCCACAGGATGCTGTTAGCACTGGGCCCAGGCTGGCAGTGCACCTGCACTCCACTGATTCACTGCCACCTTGGTGCCCCAAAGAGTCTGCAGGGGCACATTAGTGTTGGCCACTTTGCCTGTGGATAAATAGCTTATGTCCTTAGGTGTGGGTGGCAGGCCCATCTCTGTCTGACTCCACACCTGGCTTCTCCTTTATGTCCCCTGAGCTGCCACTGTTCTCCCTGTGGCCATCCTTACTACTTGAACTGGGTGGCTGGTCACTCAGTCCAGCTCCAGAGAGCTGTCATGGCCTCTCACTGTCATTACTAATGTGGACAGGGGGATTTTCAGTGCAATTTTTCTTATGTTCCAGGAACTCAGAGATGCTAAAGAACTCTGGACAGTATCTCTCACAGGTCTCCATCTCCTCCCAATGAAGTCATTTTACTATGTGGCTTTGTCCTCTTTTGCTTCATCATCATTCCCTTGGTGATCCATTGGAGCATCCCAGGTCCCCCCACTGGCACCATTCAGGCCACATCTGTGAACTCTGGATTCAGTTGCTGCTCACCCTGGTCCCACTCCAAGTTGGCATGCTGGGGTTCCGCCTGCTTGCACCTCTACATGGTGTGAGCACGGAGCACTGGCAGAGCCACAGTTCTGGTTGGTATGTTTTTAAAGACTCCTTTAATATATAGATCCCCTCACTCATTCTTTGTACTTTATTGTGGGAAGAAAAAAAAAACTCAGACTGTTTGTCTTGCAGAGTTTTTCATACAATAAATTTTGCTTGCTGTATACTTGTGATGGGTTTAATATGTTCTGCTGTTCTTTGTAGTTACTATAAATTGGTTATTGGATCTAGAGGGCAGTATTTTATAAAATACAGTGAACAAAAACAAAGCTATTTTTCACTTATGTGGGAAGTCTATTAGATTAAGTTACTATTTCAAGTCCACCTAATTCTTTCCCTCTGGAAGTTCTGAAAAGAGGCTGGAGGTTGTGGAATAATGATAGTGTCATTAAGAATTCTGCTCTACTTCTGGAACAGTACACATTTGACACTTTACTGTTCACTCCCAAGGGTATCCAATTCTAATGGGAGCCTTTCGTCTTTTCCAAAGAAAAGGAAACTTTAGTTATGAAATGAGGTGGAAAAATCAATGACAATGCTACCACTTGGAGCAGCACCAAGCTGTTGAACTTGTATCTTATTGTCTGGAATAAGATAGAAATGAGGGCAAACACACAGAGGATGTAGCTGGTAAGTGGGTTGTACTAGGGGTCAGGCAGGAGGCAACTACTACATGTAGTTAAGAGAAAAAGGTAAGGTTCAGAGATTATTGTGTCACACATATTATGTGCTCAATATTTGCTTTCATTCTTTTATTTAAAAAAAAAAATGCTTATGACAATGGATCGGATCCAGAACAGAAGCTGTTTAAGCCAAGTGATTAAGGACCCTGGACAGCTCATTAGCTTGACCAGCTCTGTGTTATGTGCAATGTGCTTTATTTGAACTCAGTCAAATTCTAGCCCAGGGATACTGAAACAGTTCTTCAGTGAAGACATCCAACGTATGCAAGATCAGAGGCTCTGAGATGTGGGGCATGAGGGTGACTAATTTCAGGGAACCCCTGAAGAACTTCCCTGAAGAGAATCATTAGGAAGAAGCAGGGGCTACTTCCTAGCAATATGGTCATTATCACTGACTTTATTCACAGAGGCTGAAATAAGCCTCAGCTGTCCTGCAGGCTATGATGGCTTCATCTCCCGAGCCCCCGATCAAGAGGCTTCCTGTATTATAGCTCTTGTGCATTGGCCTGTCTACACCTAACAGCTTGTAGCCTGACTTAGATAGGACTCAGTCAAAATGGCAAACCTTCAATCTCTGGATAACCTTTCAGGACACCCACTCTACTTAGAAGAAGAATAAGGTTTACTGCATCATTTTTGTTTATCCTCTGATGCCAAGACCCAGTGCCTAATGACACATTATCAGGCCTGCCTGTTTAATACACTTGGACAACCACACTCATTTCATTCTACTCTAGGCACCTATGATCATTTGCATTTGGTACTCAGCTCTAGAGAACTCTAATATTGAACTAACCTTTCCCAGTTACAATGCTCTTAGTTCCTTTAGGAACAGATGAATTATATTAACTTTACAAGGGACAACTGGAATTACTAGAAAATATGTCTCTTTACCTGCTTTAGAACTGAACAGGAGGAGCTGTGTCCTCTGGAGTTTCAGCTAGCTAGTCCAAGTTCAGCATGACCACAGGCCTGTCAAATGAGAATCTTCTAATTTTTCTCATTCTCTCAAGCTGAGGAAAGAAAATGTGTCTAATGCCTTGTAAAAGAAACGATAACTTCAAATTCAAATAAAAATATTTGCTTTTGAATTAGTACCTATTCTGTGCCTCCCTCCTTCTCTGCCCCTCATTCTTCCCTCCTCCTCTCCCCTTCCTCCTCCTCCTTCTCGTACTTCTTTCTTTTCTCCCTCTCCCCCTCTTCCTCTCCCTCTTCCTTCGCTGCCTGGATACACAGAATAGTAGTTTCTGTGTATGGAAAGCAGGTGACTTCCCAAGCCACTCTCCTCTCCTACCATTACATTATCATGCAATATATGCAACAGTATAGATACATCTATGACAACTAATGTTCTTTCCCCCAAAAAAGAGGGTTAGCTCATAAGTATTAGAAATTCAAAAAGGCAGTGGACTGTATGCTCTTGTGAGGCTAGTAAAATTTTGGAAAGGATTATTCAATAGCAACTGCCTAATTAAATCTCTATGTTTTACAAATGAGAGAACAGGGTCAGGGGAGCTATAACTTCCTTAAGGTCACATAGATTGTTTGTATAAAACTTTAGTTCCCTCTGCCTACCATTCTATATTGGATACAGCCCTGAATTAAGAATAAACTATACTTTTGTTTCTCAAGCTGGAATACACATGTGATACATAAAATCATGAGGGAAAAACAGGTGGTCTTGAAGATTAGTTTATGTCTTGTAACTAATAATTTAAATTTTTACTTTTAAATGAATTCATACCGTGGAATGAATGGTAAATTTGTATAAATGTTAAAAATAAAATACATATGCATCAAAGCCATTATGTGTCTAAACAGAACTTTTTATCTTTACCTTAGAGAGTGTAATGTTCCCAGATCTTCCCGTGTTTATAGGTAAGGTAGAAATCTAGTCTTTAATCTGATGTCTGTCTTCTTTTAATGTTGAAAACTCAGGTTTATAAAAACTTGTATGGAGCAAAAGAAACAAAAATCCTTGTTCCTGAGCACCTGTTGTAACAGCCAGGGAAACATATATGTTTGGACAGGAAGTAGGCACTGGACATGCCATCTGGGCTTTGGTCGCCATGGCAGCTGTAATTCTGGCCCTAACTACTTCTCAGCTTCAAACTGACCAGAACTCAAAGGAGAAAGGGTGAAGGCAAGATATTCAATAGGTTAGGACAAGTTCCCACCTTAAACAGCTCTCTTTGTAGGCAGCCTCTAAATGAGGGCAAAATATTTAGATACCTTTAAAAAAATCATCATCATTTCACAAAAAGAGAAGCCAGAGAAAGGAAATTTGAGGAACACTTCACATCTATTCTGATGTACAAGAGCTTGCTGGTATGATTATGGAAAGAAGTCTACTCACTGAGTAATGATTCCATTCTTAAGAAAAATCAATGAAAGATATTTATACAACTTTATATTAAAGATATTTAGATTAAAGCATTCTACATAATAATTAATGCATAAGTGTATGAATGATTCTGGAAACTTAACATCTTATCAATGAAATCATTCATTTAGTCTGAAGATAATTGGATAATTTTCCACCCTCAACAAAAGCAACGCAAGAATAATATATTTTCATTGCACCTTTTGTTGCATAATTCTATACGTGATATAAAAACATGCACTATATATTCTGTCTCTATTCTAAAGAATGGGAGATACACATGCTTCTAATAAATGATATATCTAGACATTGGACATGAATTGAACTCAGGTTTCCTTGCCAAGCCACCTGTGCTGACACAGCCCCTCCTTGCTTCTTCCTGTTTGTGATGGAGTCTCTCCCCAGGAGCCCTATCTCTTGTTGAGGTTTTTGTAGGGTTCCCACAGGCACCCATCTCACTGTGGCCTCACTCAGAGCACAGAAATACACTGCTGAGTCAATGACTTGTGAGGCTGCGATGGTGAGGCTGAAGGAACTGGTGGATTTCTGGAAGTTCCCAGAATACCGACCACTTATTTCATTTTGCTCATTAAAAGAGTTCTGACGAATAAGGAAGATCATTTCTCGAGCTGATGGTTGCTTGTACCAGTATAAGTAGTAAGTAGGATCACTGGTTTCATACACACAGTCCAAGGTCACATCTTCCTTCTCCACCACGGAAATTTCAGTCTGAGCTTGAGTTACCTTCTGGGCCATGCTGGATCCTGCAGAAAATAGGGGAAAAAATAGACTGATCCCTTATTTGTAACCCTGGGGATAAAACAAATTAAGTGGCTTAGGACCTAGTGCTCTGATTCCATTGCCCATTACCCCTTCTTTCTCAGCCTCATTAGGCTACAAAGATCTGCCTCTCTCCACATCTTTGCAAGCTAACAGGAGGCTGAGTCCCGTGCTGGTGGTCATCCTTACCAAGACAGATGGAGGCTATGACTGCCCTCAGCAGGCTAGCAGTCAGCATGTTCGTAGCTCTTCCCAAGTGAAATGTTCTGTGCTGGGTCTCAAATCCAGATCTTAATTCTACACTTTGCACTCAAGAGGTACTAGCAAAGTTACTGAGCTGTGTGATGCTTCTGCCTTTTACAGGAAGTACAGTTAACAGATATATGATGAGTTTGACTGCACCATATCACATGCTTCCTGTGTCAGATGGAAGATTCTAAACTGTCCTAAGTTCCAATTTTGTCTCAATATAACTTACTGGACTAGAAATATACAGTGGTAAAGTTGAATTATGGTTAGTTAATTCATCTTTGATGGAAAAATGTGAGACTTACAATTTATTATGAACCATAGTGAATCCATGGGATGATGTAGTTATACACCTTTTGGTCTTACGTGTATCTTTTTCTCTAGATAAAACCAAGGTGCAAAAGCCACACAGAGTTTTCACTCTCTAGAAGGAAGGCAAAACTTTTGTCTCAGTCTTTGTTACTACTTTGCCAGTCACGGAATCCAGCAAAGGTTATATAAGAAATAGTTTATTGTGAATAAATAATTTCACATCATATCTCCTGAGTCACCAAATCTGTTCAGTGTTTGCTATATCAAGTAACAGCAGAGAAAAATACATACATGCTTATTTGCATGCATATTTTTTTGTGTGTGTAAACAAAAATAAATTCCAAAAATTCTACTCACTGCTCAGATACAGGAGTTTCTGTTATAACTCAATATGTGTGTTCCTGAAAATCCCCGTTAGTCCAATTCACACACATTAATTACAGTTGAGATTAGAATAGGGAAAACCCCAAAAATATGTAATTTGTAACCAAAGCATTACCAAAAACTATAGAAATCCTATTGAAATACCAGCAGAGCTCACTCTCCACTGGCCTTTGTCCCTTTCATCGCAGTCATGAAACTCCTTGCAGTCTTAAATATCAGGACTTACGTTTCATCCCTCTAGATACAGGTTCATGAAAGGTCCTATATTTACTAAGACTGGGTTCATCAAAATTCGGGGTTATAATTCTTCATAAATCCATATTTTTATTTAATTTATGACTAGGGTAAGAAAATAATGGGGGTGACTGCTAGTGGGCACAGAGTTTCTTTGTGAGGTGGTGAAAATGTTCTAGAATTAGATCACAATAATGATTGGATAACTGTGAATATTCAAAAACCACTGGATTACAGACTTAAAAGGATGCAGTTTAAGGTATGCGAATTATATCCCAATAATGCTATTGTTTTATGATAGAGGTGAAAATACTCATATTAATGATGGCTAAAGCGATTCTAGTGCTGCCGTGGAAGAGAGGACTGGGGTTAGGGAATCTCCCACTATCAGGACAAACTGAGACTATGATAATGTTTCAGTCTTAAAGAAGATGATCTCTACGGAACTCCAAATGCAGATTTACCATGAAGCATATTAGGCTTTGATTTTAGGGCCTCTTTCTACCCCAGTACCTAGAAACTTATTTTCAACATTTAATTTTCTTTTTCTTAAAGAGAGCCCCAGAAATCAAAGAAGCATCAGGCCCCACAAAACCTGCTTCTTTATGTGTAAAACTCACAGAATCGTGCAGCATACATAAAAGACAAGCAAGGCTCACAGAGCTCCAGGATATTATGAAAAGTTTCTCATGGTGAGCTACATCCCCGAGAGTTTCAGTGAGGGGGGCTTATTTCTGTTTTGTGCTCTTTGATATGGAGAAATATGAGATTATTTTATCCATTTGGGGGTCCCAGTGAACAAGAGTCCATGTTCATTCTCCTCTTTTTATAAACAGTCTTTCTTGGCTGCTAAATCTGATGCACTTTCGAAGGTTCATGGGCATAAACGCAATGATAAAAGTAATACGTTAGTTCTTGCAGTTAAAGTCATGTCCCAAATCCAGAATTTCTCATAACACAGATCCTCAAGTCAGAAATCCAGGTCACGATTTAGCGTTACAATAAACAGCTGCCAGGCCAACAGGAAGATCAGCGCGGAGGGGTGTAAGCAGTGTGGGCACAACATGCCATGGACGCAGCCTTTACTGGCTGGGCTGTTCAGAAACCACAGTGCCGATGACACAAGTAAAACCGCTCATCAGGACACTCTCCTCGTAGAACTTACTCAGGTAGCAGAATTTCTAAGCAACCAGAAGAGACGGAAAAGTCAAGGGAAGAGAGGATCAATGCCGCAGTCGCTGGAGATGGAGTTTCTGCAGATGAAACTCAGCAAGACAAACAACCTTGGTCTCAACTGCAAACACAAGGGAGTAGATTCAAGGTGGCACATGAGTCCATGAACTGTTTTCCCTTAGAGTTTGTATAAACAGGTTATGAAGTATTTCACCATAGACCAACTAAACTGTCATGTAGCAAAGTTAATATCACTTATCAGGAATGTATGCCATCTGCGGGGAAGAAGAGACATCTGGGCTGAGGACAGAGCCATTTCCAGAAACAGGGCTTAGGTTCTGCTTTAGACTGTTCCTCCCCCAATTCCTCTGTAGGGAGGAATCCAAGATCTCCATGGTTCCTTGGCACTGAAGAATCAGAGCTGGAAATACTTGGAGGAAGCCTCCAGCAAAGAACCTCGGAGAGGGAGAATACTGCGGCCTCCCAAAGCCGCTCACACCCAGGCCCCACCCAGGCCCCGGGGTTTTGTGCTGGGCTCTCGCTGCAGTCCCTCCCACTGTGCCTCTCAGAGCGCAGTAGTACACGGCGGAGTCCGACAGCTGCACCGAGGGCTTCTCCAGGCGAAAGGAACTGTCACTCTTGACATGACTGGCCTGAAAACCTCTGCTGTCCGTCTCCTGGTTTTCTGAGCTTTTCAGGAGGAGCTGAGGCTCTTTGTCTAGGTACTGGACATACCAGAATAGAAAAACCGAATAGCTGCTCTGATAAGTGCAGTTTAATGTCAGAGCTGCCCCTTCAGGGAGGGTGACTGGACCTTCTGTCTGGGTCACCGAGTCTCCATAGGTCCTTCCTTAAAAAAAAAAGGAAAGGCTTTGTTATACTGGCAATAAAAGAGACATAGATTCCAGTTTGGAAGGGGTGAAAGGTCATCCTAAAGCTAAGGAATAGAACATCTCAGAAGTTCTGGGCAAACATTACTCACTGAATATCAACAAGATCACAAGTCCTGAGCAGGAAGCAGACAGCATGGCTGGCTGAGAAGAAGTAGAAGGTTTTGTTGAGAGACACCCCAAACCAAGAGGTATGTTTCTTTATGTTCTTGATCCTTTGGTGGGATCTTCTACAAATTCTTGACTCACGTGCGAACAGGGCAAACTGCTCTGCAAGATCAGGCCACAGGCTGGAACAAAGAGATGCGCGCAGGAAGGAAAGATGAAATTTGTCAAACCACAAGCTGAAGGGAGCAGCGCCCTCTTGCGGCTCTTCTATGTCGCCGAAGCCTGCGCCGCGTCTCGGAATGATGCTCATTTTCACCCAGGAGTGCGGCTTAACCTGCAGACGTAGAAGGAAAACGGTGTCCAAGGTGAAGGGTGGGACTCGAGGAAGGCGCATGAGACATTCTGCTGACTTCACCGTGTGGGTGATGGGTGACTTCTATTACCTTCTTTAAGGCACAGAGCAATATGACTCCCTTAAATCTCCCCAGTCCCAGCATCTAATGTGTTCACACCAAGTGGTAATTTAGTTTTACGCATCTTAGATCCTGAGAATATAAAAATATATATATTGGGAGATTTCTTCTAGGCATATTCCCCACTGGTCCCTCGAAACCAGGAGGTGAGCACGTCTGCTTAGAATGCCCTTCCTTCTCCCCACTCCCCTTCACTTGGACGACTCCTGTTCATTCTTTAAAAACCAGTGCATCACCTCCATGTGAAAACAGTCTCCCATTTCCCGAGCTGAGTTAGTGCTCCCATTTTTTCCCACCATGCTTTCTGTCCTTACCACACCATATCAGAGTCATGTATGTCCCGTTTCTCAAGCCGCACTTGGTGCTCCCGAGGTGAGAAATTGAATCGATTGAATCGGTATTGAATCAGCAACCCTTTTTCCAGGGCTTTAGCTCATAGGAAATGCTGGGAAAAAAAAAAAAAAAAAAAAAAAAAGCAACTTTAAAATTGGTGGAAAAAACCGAATGAATGAATGGCTGTGTCTGGTGGGAAAAATTATCTCTGATGAAGGACAGTCTGTGGGAAGATGCGTCTTAGGTCCCTGGTGTGACTGGCTTCATTTAGGAGCAAATCCAAGACCTGGTAGCAGGTACATTCAGTGTTTTACAAAATCAAGTAAGGTGCAGGTCTTCTTATAAGGGGCCACTGTCTTACTATTTTTTAATATTATGGTGCTTTCGTATACCCAACAATAAAATTTAGCATCAACTTTTTAAGCTCATAGGTATTATACAATTATCAAATAAGACAAAAAACGCAAACAAAATATAAAATCAATAAAATTCTAATTAAAACATTAGTGTGAGACATGATTTTTCACTGAAACTAAAGGGTTAGTTTAGGCTTATTAAAAGAAAGCTATGGATGTGTATAGTTGAATAACTGACTTGATTAAAGTTATTTGAAGCTTGATGTACTATTGTCTGAGTTACTGTGAGTAGTGATTATAAGGATTTTTTTCTTCACTTTTCCCATTCAGAAATACTCATGTTTGTCACCACTATACAATTTTATTATTTAATGAAGCACCCAAGAATTCAGCACTGAAAAAAATATGTTTTGTATTTACTGCTACTTTTATATCTATTAAATTGCATATTGATACATACAATGAATGTTTGCAATACATCCTCTTTCAATGGAAAGATGAAGGTTCTTGGGAGTGTGGCC
The DNA here is from genome assembly GCF_048565385.1 of Saimiri boliviensis. Lineage (NCBI taxonomy): Eukaryota > Metazoa > Chordata > Mammalia > Primates > Cebidae > Saimiri > Saimiri boliviensis. Next base: position 45,540,157 of record NC_133450.1, on the reverse strand, counting down.
TATCTGCAGTACTATGTGCTATATCTGTAGTACTAAGGCTGTGTGCTATATCATAACCAAAATTTTCTAAAAACTTTTCACCATTTAAGCAGCTGCAATGTCTTCATTTGTAAACTATTATTATCCCACTTACCCTTAATTTGGTAAAAATGACATAAATCATCAGAATCAAGGGGGCTATTCTATTAGTTATCTAGATGATTAGAAATATATCTTTTTTTTATTTTGTCCTAATCACACAGAAAATTGCAAATCTAAAAATTCTCGTTTAATTTCTATACCTCAGAAATTGGTAAACTTTTCTCTATAAAAGGGCAAATAATATATATTTTAGGCTTTGAAATCATACACTCTCTTTTGCAAGTACTAAACTCTGCTGTTACATCAAGGAAACCATCAGAAGCAGAGTGTAAACAGATGGATGTGGCTATTTTCAATAAAACTTTACAAAAACAGGTGATAGATTGTTTTGAATGCTGGGCCATAGTTTTCTGACCCCCATTATACACCAACAATTTGCTCACACAATTCCAAATATCCATGGATTGCAGTTTGAAAAACTCAGCTCTATTTTCTTGTGTGTTCTTTCACTACAACATTATTATAACTCTTTGATGAGGCTTAAAATAAAGGTGGCATATTAAACAAATTAATAGGAAAAAGAGGGAAATTGATTATCTTAGTGCTTAAGATACTTTGGTATGATGAATTCAAAGGCTGAGCACCACAGATAATGGCCCCTGCCCTTAAGGAGCACATAGAGTAATAATAGAGGCAGTTATTAATGAAATAAAGAAATAAAAGGAGAAACTGCACACTTAAAAAGGCAGAGGTCCACGATTCTAAGAGAGCATATTGAGCTTTTTTCTGTTACAGACTCTTAAGTAGATGTACAAGAAGAATTAGGAATTCGCTGGGTTTTACTCTCAAGGGAAGAAAAAAGAATTTTTTAAAAAGAGTAAGAAAGTATCCTAAAATCACTTTGAGGGGGTTATATAAGACGAACAAAGTGCTTTCAAGAAATGTAGATAGGATCAGTATTGAAGAAAAAAATAAATTAGGAACATACTGTGGAAAGAGAATGGAGAGGCCTTCAGAGCCTAAATTATGCAGGGTTTTGTAAATCACAGGAAGCAGTTTTTTTCTACTCTAAGAACAAATGAGGACCCAGGTGGTTGACATGGTCAAATTTGCACTCTAAAAAGGTCACCCTCACCATGTACAAAGGATTATACTGAGAAGTGATGGGGTCTGTCAAGCGTGCTGGGGGCAGAGGAGCAAGGGATTAGGGAGGATTTTAAATTAGGATATGGAGGTCAATTAGGTTATAGAGGTTTTGATGTCTTCTGCAAAACCTAATAGGTGGTACACACAATAGAACTTGGAAATACATTGGATATGGGCATTCAAAAATAACTATGAACAAAAAATATTGTATAAGTTCTAATATGCCCTAAACTGAGAGTCTGGCAGAAACTTCTGATTGTCTGTAAAATGTTCATTATTGCCTATTTCATACTAATAGAACTCATTTTGATGTGAATGGAAACATACTTAGATAATAATCCTGATATCCTGCCTCCTTTGCAGATGGGAGGAGGTGGGAACGTGGAATAACACTAATAAATGAACGTAAGGAGAAGACGTTGGATGGAGCTTCTGAAAAAGACTGACTCAGCCAGCAAGTACATGTGCCCTTGACTTTCTCCTTTTTTCAGTCTGGAAGATGTATAAAGAGGAAGAATCTCTGGCAGTCTCTTGAAAGTATCAAAACAAGAGTGACACATTAAGAGTGAAAAACAGTAAGCTAGAAATATCCTTGTTCATTTGTAACATGATGAAGCTATGTCACCAGCTCTGCATATTACAAAGCTCCTTTATGTGGGGAAAAAAAATCCTCAATCTTGTTAAAAACAGTACTGTCTGGGTTTTTAAAATGTGAATCTGAGCCAATCTCTTACACATACTGAAGACATTCATTAAAAATTGAAATTCATTACTTTGTCAGAAACTGATTGAGTAAGCCAGAATTGAGCCTAATAGTCCAGATCTTCAAAGATGCTCTAGTGATTCTGGTATAGCTGATATTGATGGATCAAGGTCTGACTTGTGGGAACCACCGTCCTATACAACCTTTTCCTGTGCTCCCCCACTTTTCTTACCAAAGCATGCACCTAAATGCAAATGGTCTAATTTTCTCTACAAAAACACACTTTCGATAGTATCACAACTGTATAGAGAAAACTACAGTCAGCATTTATTTCTTGGAGCAAGAATAAATGGCTGAAAAACTGTTATGTATTTGATAATAGAAATGCCTGCTTTCAAAACACAGCATTTTAGGACCTGGAAGTGACAAACACCTACCTCTCCTTTGGATGGAAAAAAAGTTATTACTTTCTTATAAACTCCCATTTTACCTAATAGGAACATTGAAGCTTGGGAATCATACAACTGATAAATGGTGAAATCAGATCCAGGTATTTGTCAATATTACTCTGAAGATTCAGATCTTTGTCTCTCTTATTATGCAATGGTGTTTCTCCTCAGCTCTAAAATGAAAACCTTGGTTGAGATTCCTAGGATCCCTTCCAATTCTAATGCTTAATGAATCTACTCCTTCTTATACAAGAATTAGAAGACTGTAAGACCCATCTCGTGCATCTTAAAGATACATTGACGTCTTGGGAGGGCTGCACATAGCACAAATGTGACCTTCTAAAACTGAGCAGCCTTCCTCTTCTTTCAAAGCGCCCAGTGATTGATTGTTTTTTTCCCCTAATAAAATTAGGCCTTAGGTAATATTTTGGGCTCATTGATCCAAATCCTTCATTTCAAGTGAGGAAATTGAAGGCTGCTACACTGACCATGTCGCCACACAGCCAGGATCAGCAGAACTAAGCCTGGCATTTCCATTTCCCATTCCAACTTTCATGCCTTTTCCCCTAGTCCAAGATGCTTTTTAAAAATCATGAATTTGAAAGGGTTCCCCTTACACTTTGCCAGCTGTTTGTAGATTCTTCTTCACTGAAAAGCATAACCACCAACTCTACCCACTGTTAGAGCTTCTAAGAAGCTGCTTTGGCAGGGTTTGCGTAGAGGCTGCAGGCTCCTGGTGAACACTGTGCTTCCGTAGCACAGAAGTAAGCAGCAGTGTCTGCTGCCTGGGCAGCCGCGATGAACAAGGAACTGCTTTTCATGGAAGTGTCGAGCATGAATCTTAATCTTCCACTATGTTTCTCTCTTTCATTTGAACGTATTAAAATCAGTTGGGTAAGGCCTCTATTTGAATCTTGTCTATACCACTGTAAACTGGTTATACTAGTTTTGTAACTGCAGTTTATGATGGCATTTTCACCCTCCTGGATGCTCAAGGTCTGAGGTTCCTCTTCTCCTTGTTGACTGTTCACCCCTAGGAAGAAGCACAGGTCAGGGTCCAGGAGTCAGTCATGGCATTTTCAAATTACATTTCCAAATTAATGAGAACATTTCACCTCTCAGTCCTGTCACCTCTAAACTTTGGACTTGCCGTCCCCATCACCAAAAACCCCAACTCACTGGCCAGTTGAAGCCCTAGAATCACCAAAGACACTCCCAGGAGAGACTCCATTCTTCTTCCTTATTGAAATCACGGAAGACCTGAAATGGAGCCAGGCTCCTCAGTCAAGAGAAAGCTCTCTTTACGGGGTGTGTCTCTGGTTCTTCTGTTCCCTAGTCTCAGGTTCCTGCCTAGCCAGTCAGAGGCAAGCTCAGTCCTTTGCTTTCAACACAGACAGGCTGATGTAAAGCCAAGTTAGTCTGAGGAGAGGGAGGCACTGCCATCTTGTGATGGCAACATCATCCTACTGCTAGAATGTGCTCTAGATCAGCCATGTGTGTTCAGAGCTGACTCAGAGGAAATTACAAAGCTATTCCAGTCTCTGCCTTTATTGAATTCTGGTTCTAACTTAGAATAGGAACAGATACAATTCAATTCAGGTAAGAACACAACTACAAAGTAAGGTTGGTGCCCAGTATTTGCAGACTACCTCTGAGAAGCACTGTTAAATTCCCTGTTGTTACTATAACCTCTGATCATGTATTTATGAGCTTCCTTTTAAAAAATTTTCCCTGGAATGAGATTTTATACAAGTCAGGATTTTTATTGGTGAGCGACAGAAATAAACCTGCCTGAACTAAGTAGAAAAGGAATAAATTAATGAATACTGGATTTGCTTCAGAACTGAACTCAATAGTCAGCAGCAATACAGAAAATCACTCCAGAGAACCACTCCTCTGAGTATCCCGCTGTCTCCTCTCCTGAGCTCCAGATACTGCATGTAGTCCCTTCAAGACTATTCATGCAGGACAATGTACGCAGCTACAATTCCACTGCCTTCCAGCTCTGTAAACTCTCATCTCAAAAAGGAAACTCTTACTTTTTCCTTTTTTTTTTTTCCATAAGTCTATCCTGAGTGAAAGTTAAGGAACAGTTCATCCAATTGTTGGAGCCCAAGCCACGTGCCCCCATCAATCTCCTCAGTAGGCTGGTTACGAATGTACTGTGTTAGTTTACCGGGGCTCCCATAATAAAATATTACAGACTGCATGGCTTAAACAACAAACATTTAATTTTTCATGATTTTAGAGACTACAAGTTCAAGGTCAAAGTGTTGGCATTTGGTTTCTTTTGAGGTCTTTCTCCATGACTCATAGATGGTTGCCTTCCTGTGTCTTCACACAAGATTTAATTTTTAAAATTAAATCTTGACCCTTGAGAGTACACATTTTTAATATTCTGTGTGATGCTATAGGACATATGCATAAAGCTCATCTGTGGTGTACTAACACAGTGGTGTCTCAGGAGAGGAACGCACTGGAGCATTGTTTGAGTTGTGAGCTAAACTAGCTGTTTTTTCATATAACCTTTTTTTCTTACTTGAAAGCATGAGGGACAGAATAACAGATTTGGGTAGCTGGAAGATATGTTCTTGAAAATGATAAAGGGTGAAGCTGCACGTTTAAGGAAAACAACTAATAGTGATTGTTGCCAATAATAATATTTGAACCTCCAAAGGAAAATTAGAATTTTGGAAAATTTGCATACACTACCCTGGGCCTGACACCTTGTCATTTCTTAAGTGGTTTTGCTGATAAGATTGGTGGTGATACCGTATATTCTCACTCATAGGCGGGTGTTGAACAATGAGAACACATGGACACAGGGAGGGGAGCACTACACACTGGGGTCCGTTGCGGGGAAATGGGGGAGGGGGGACTGGGGAGGTGGGAAGAGATAGCATGGGGAGAAATGACAGATACAGGTGAGGGGACGGAAGGCAGCAAACCACACTGCTATGTGTGTACCTATGCAACAATCTTGCATGTTCATCACATGTACCCCAAAACCTAAAATGCAATAAAAAAAAAAGAAGAAAAAAAATTGGTGGTGATAGTAAAGAATGCAACTTCTGAAACTATAGTACTGTATTTGTTTTGCAATTATTATAAATCCATAAGCAGTTGACAAAATAGTTTGTAGAACCCGATGTACTCTTCACATAGCTTCTTCCAGTGGTGGCATCTTATCTAACTGAAATGCAATATAAATACCAGGAAACTGACATTTTTCAAATACCACTAACTAAACTACAGATATTATTCCATTTTCACCATTTTCATGCTTTTCTGTGTGTGTGTCCATGCATACATGTGTGTGGTTCTTGATTGTATCTCATATAACCACCAACACAGATTTCCCTTATTCTAACCCTCTATCTGCGCAAATACCCTCCCATCCCCAATCTCTGTCCTCCAGCAACCATCTCTTATAGTTCTGTTATTTTTTATAACATATATGGAATCTGACAAGGGGCTGATATCCAGAATTTACAAAGAACTAAAGCAGATCTACAAGAAAAAAACAAACAAGCCCATTCAAAAATGGGCAAAGGATATGAACAGATACTTTACAAAAGAAGACATACAGGAGGCCAACAAACATATGAAAAAATGCTCATCATCACTGGCCATCAGAGAAATGCAAATCAAAACCACATTGAGATACCATCTCACACCAGTTAGAATGGCGATCATTAAAAAATCGGGAAACAACAGATGCTGGAGAGGATGTGGAGAAATAGGAACACTTTTACACTGTTGGTGGGAATGTAAATTAATTCAACCATTGTGGAAGACAGTGTGGCGATTCCTCAAGGACTTAAAAATAGAAATCCCATTTGACCCAGCAATCCCATTACTGGGTATATATCCAAAGGATTATAAATCATTCTACTACAAGGACACGTGCACACGAATGTTCATTGCAGCACTGTTTACAATAGCAAAGACCTGGAACCAACCCAAATGCCCAACGATGATAGACTGGATAGGGAAAATGTGGTACATATACACCATGGAATATTATGCAGCCATCAAAAACGATGAGTTCACGTCCTTTATAGGGACATGGATGAACCTGGAAACCATCATTCTCAGCAAACTGACACAAGAGCAGAAAATCAAACACCGTATATTCTCGCTCATAGGCGGGTGTTGAACAATGAGAACACATGGACACAGGGAGGGGAGCACTACACACTGGGGTCTGTTGGGGGGAAATGGGGGAGGGGTGGGGGGTGGGGAGGTGGGAAGAGATAGCATGGGGAGAAATAACAGATACAGGTGAGGGGACGGAAGGCAGCAAAGCACACTGCCATGTGTGTACCTATGCAACAATCTTGCATGTTCATCACATGTACCCCAAAACCTAAAATGCAATAAAAAAAAAAAAAAAAAACATATATGGAATCAAACTGTATGTAATCTTTGGGAATTGACCCATACAAGTTGTTCCATGTATCAATAGTTTGTTTCTTTTTTTTTCATATTTTTCCATGGTATGAATTACTATAGTTTATTTAACCATTCCCCCATTGAAAAATATTTAGGCTGATTCCAGTTTTTGTCAATTATAAAAAAAGCTACTGCGAATGTTGTGTAACACATTATGTGAATGTTATTAGGATAGATGTTCAATGCACAATGGTGTGGTCATATGATAAGTGCATGTTTAGTTTCATAAAAAACTTCCAAATTATTTTCCAGAATGGCTATACTATTTTACAATCCCACCAGCAATGTATAAAAGTTTCCATTCTTCTACATACTCATCAACATTTAGTATTATTACTGTTTTGTATTTTAGCTGTTGTAATATGTTTATAGTGATATCTCATTATGATTTTCATTTTCATTTCGCTAATGAAGAATGATACTGAACATTTTTCATTTGCTTATTTTTCACCCATATTTCTACTTTGGTGAACTGTTCTATTTCTAATTGGATTATTTATTTGTTTGTTTTTTACATTGAGATTTGAGTGCTCTTTATTTATTCTAGATATAAGACCTCTGTCTAGTGTATGATTTATAAACATTTTCTCTCTGTCTATAGGTTGCCTTTTATTCTATTAACAATGTCTTTCCACAATGCCAAAGGTTTTATTTTATTGAAGACCAATTTATCAATTTTTTATTTTATAGAAAAAAATTTTTGAAGAAAAAATTGATAAATTGGCCTTCAATAAAAGAACTGTTGGGTTCATGTCTAAGAACTCACTGTCTAGCTCCAGTTCTCAAAGATTTTCTCCATTTTTTAACTTTTATATTTTACATTAGAAATTTCTCAAATAAGTAAGTTATGGAGCAATATTTACAGGGTGTTGTTTGTTCTCAAGCAGGTAGGTATTTAAGGTAGGTATTTCAAAGCTGAGAACCAGTTTGGAGTGGGTGAGTTTCATGACATATGCGTTTAGGATTGGCAGAAGGATGTACCAAAAGTCTTGAGGTGAGTTTTACTGATAATACTATTGTCTTCATAAGCAAGCTATTTTTCCAACTAAGCAAACTCTTATTAGGCATCTGTTTGCCCAGATGAGCATACTGTTTGCTTATATTAATTGGTTTGACATGGTTCCCTGAAGAAACTAGTGAAATCACCTTAGTGGAGGTCGACTCACACGCTGATAGGAGAGGATTGCTAATTTTTATATTCGTCTGAATGAATTTATTTAGCATTCCTTTATGGTGTACATATTGTGTGCTCCATACTGTGTTGGAAGGTGAGGTAAAAGCCAGAGATAACATAATGGCTCTTCTCTGGAACATTGTGCTCAATAGGAAGAGGAGATAAGATAAGATTTTAATATACTGTGATGATTACCAGAACATATTGCAGGGTTGTTAGGGAGGCGGCGAGTAGCTCCAGAAGTCATGACATGATTAAAATATAAGAGGCTCTTGAGCTAGAAGTTGAAGATCAATACCTTTAATGATAAACCCCACAAAAATTCAGGACTTGGCACTTCAGTGAAGTTTCTAGAGGTTCAACAGCCCAGAGAACATTGAGACATCTCTTCCAAGGTGGAAGACATGTTGCTGCACCCCACACCACCTACCACAGAAAAAGAGGCACATATTTGATTGGCTATTTTGAATTTGGAGGCAATCAGTACCACATGGGGGTGTGCTACTTTGGCCTAGTTACAGAGTCATCTGTAAAGCTGCCAGTTTTCAGTGGACACCAGAGCAACAAGAGGCTCTACAATTTCAGGTTTCAGTACAATCCATTTCACCACATTGGTCTTATGATTCAGCAAATCCAACAATGATATTCAAAGTGTCCATGGAAAGTAAGAATGCTCTATGGAGACTCTGGGAAACACCAAGAGGAGAATCACAGCATAGTCCTCTAGTAGTTGGGGGGCATAGTTTCCCTTTTTTATAAATAACTATTCTCCTTCAAAAAAAAAAAAAAACAGCTTCTGGCTTGCTAGTTTACCTTGGTGAAGTCTGAATGTCTCATTTAGGAAAAATAGATGACCAAGAACCAAGTGTTGTCTGACCTAATCAGCTGTAATGTTGGGCATGCCCAGAAGCAATCGATTATCAAGTGGAAATGGTACATAAGAGACCGCATTGAGGCAGATCCATAAGGTGCAAGTTAGCTCCGTGAGTAGGTGGCTCAGATTCCTTTGACACCAACTTCTCTTATTGTCTCTTTTTCTGTAATCCATGCTGTATCCTCCTGAGGAGTTCTTTACTCCTTCTAGTGGTACATTTTGGTTGTCCAAATTACCTGGTAAAAGATGGCCAGAGGTGCTGATCTACACTGATTCATGGGGAGTTGCTGATGGTTTAGTCAGATGGCAAGAGACCTAGAAGGAATAGGCTTAAAAGATGGATGACAAGGGAATTTAGGAAAGAGGTATCTTAATGGATCTCTCAGAATGAGCAAAGACTCTCAAAATAATTTTGCTCAATGTGAATACTGACCAAGGGAAAACAAATGCAGTAGAAATTATTATAATGGACACAATGATGCCCTTCATGGATGTGTCAACATTCTCCCCAGCCATGCCAGTGCTTGCTCAGTGGTCACATGAAAAAAAGTGGCCCTGCTGGCAGGGATGGATGTTATGCTTGAGCTCAAAAGCGTGGATTTCTCCTTATTAAGGCTAACTTAGCTAATGCTACTGCTGAGTGCCTAATTCGTAAACTGCAGGGACTAATACTAAGCTCCTCGCATCATGTCATGCCCCAGGGAACCAACCAAACACCTGTTGATTGCTCTTCTATCACAGAGAGGACTTAGATATGTCCTCACTGAAATAGATACATACACTTGTATATGAATTTGTCTTCCTTGTTTGTTATGCTTCTGCTGACCTCTTCTTCATAAACTTACAGAACGCATACCCACCATCAGAATAATCCTCACAGTATTTATTCTGATGGAGGAACTAATTTTACTGCAAAATTGTACATGCTTATAGAATCATATAGTCTCATCAATTATCTTACAATGCACAAGTGGTTGGCCTGTTGAAATGTGGAATGGCTTACTGATTGAGCTGTGGCACTAGTTTGAAGACACCCTGAAAAGATAGTGTTCTATCTTACAAGATGCAGTATCTGGTTTACATCAAAAACCATTATATGGTGTTGTCCCCCTCATAGCCAGAATGCATGGGTTCAGACATCAAGGAAGTGGTCCTGAGAATGAATTGTCTCACTCCTATTACCAGTAGCCCTTTGGCAGAATTTTTGCCTCCATCTTTGTGACTTTGAGCTGTGTTTGTTCAAAGGTCTCATTCTCTAAAGGAAGAATATGTCTACCAGGAGACCAAACAAAATGGTTCAATTGCATTGAAAGATGGCACTGCTATGTGGCCATTTTGTCCTATGTATGCCTCTGAACAAAAAAGTAGGAAAAGAGATTACTGGCTGGAGTTATTGACACCAATTACTAAGGGGAATTGAGATGTTGCTACTCCACAGTTATAGGGAGAGCTACATCTGAATCCCAGGGCATTTTTTAAGTAGTGCCTATTGGCACTTTCATGCCCAATGGTAAAAGTTCAGGGAAACCTATAGCAACAAATTAAAAGGCAGGACTGTTGAGAACTCAGACTCTTTGAGAATGGAGATTTTTGTCATTCCACCAGGAAAATAACCCCAATCCACTGATGATGTGGCTGAGGGCAGAGGAATATAAAACAGGTAACAAGAGAAGGAAGCTGTCTATATCAATGGAAGCTCAGGACCAAGTCTGGAATCAAGGAATGTAGTAGCTTTCTATATTTTCTCTTTGCTCATCATATGTAGGTGTTGCTTTGTATATGCTGCCATTTTTCTTCTCTCTCTTTCTTATCATAATTATTTTATATGTAAATTATTGGAGATTAGCTTTCTAATTTAGTCTGTACATAACAGCATATTCAGTGGAACTTCCTCTGAATTTGAGATGTGGCTAATATAATCAGAGATTCATACAGCGGTTGTTGGGACTATGGTTCATCTCATTAGGGAGAAATAATGAAAACTTCACTTGTTCAAGGACAGCTTTAACTTGTTAGGTAGAAATATAATGTCGATTCATTGTTGTTTGGAAGTTCAAATATGCATGTAGGAATGCATATGGGCCAGGTGCAGCGGCTCATGCCTGTAATCCCAGCACTTTGGGAGGCCGAGGAGGGTGGATCACCTGAGGTCAGGAGTTTGGGGCCGGCCTGGCCAACATGGTGAAACCGTGTCTCTACTAAAAATACAAAAATTAGCTGGGCATGGTGGCAGACACCTGTAGTCCTAGCTACTCGGGAGGCTGAGGCAGAGGAATCACTTGAACCCAGGAGGTGGAGATTGCAGTGAACCAAGATCATGCCATTGCACTCCAGCCTGGGCGACAGAATGAGACTCCATCTCAAAAAAAGAAAATAAAATTAAAAAGGAATGCATATGAAAGATCAGTAGCCTGAGGGATAGGGTGTGACAGTTATCAATGTATTGCCTCTCAGCTCCAAATCCACCCTCATTACCTTATTTGCGAACTGGATCTGGAACTTCTAAATATTTGATATTAAGCTTTGTCAATAGAGAGGACTGGAAGGGCCCTGCAGAAGGATGACGCTTCTCTTCCTGGTTCTGGTATGTTTTCCATACTTCTTGTCCTACATGCTTGGTTGGCCTGTGGGACACACAGTGGCACCCCGCTCCAGTAAGGTTCAGGGCAGCCTGACAGGTGGTTTCTTGGCAAGTTTCACAACCACCACAAGCAAGTTCAGCAGCACTGTTTTGCAGGCTTCCTATGAATTGTGTTGGAATCCTGGTAGGTATTTTTCTACTTGTCAGTATTTTTCTCTGGCACCTCAGCAAACTTCTCCACCATCCAGCAGGCTGCAGCTACCCACTCCCAATGAGATCTGAATCATAGCCTTGGCAGGAGGGGTAAGGGTCATCTTCTTCCATATGTTTCTTTCCCAGGATTCTACCTTAGTCCTAGAGATGGTCACTTCTGCTTACATGTGCGTTTCTATATTCTTTTTACCCATTAGCAGTTATTACTTATTATTATTTAATAAATATTTATATTAAACTTCATTGTTCAAATTACTGGGTTTCATTTTTCCTGGCTGGACTCTGAGATACTCCTATCTCAGTCCATGAAACGCATGGGAAGAAAGGTTATAGATACAGAAAGATGAACAGTCACAAGCCGTGAAACAGCAGAGCACTTTAAGGAACTGTGCTCAGGTATGTGGTGACAACCACATGCAGGGATCATGTGGGGAAGCAGAGGAGCTGAAGAGGTAGGACTGTGCCATGGAAGCCCGGACGGGACCTCTGGACCAAGAAAATGATACTTTTTAGGCCGTGCAATATAGTTTTTATTTCAAAAGTAGGTTTCCAGTACTACTAGACAAAATAAATACATCTACTATTTTGAAAATTAATTTAAGCAGGGTAGATAATGAGATTTTTTTTGGAAAAAATTATGAGGTAATTCTATAGCTGACAGCTGATATAATATCTAGGGGGAAAAATTAATGTTAATATCTGGAGAAAGAATGCCCCACTGTGGCCATATAGAGAGTTTACAAAGAAGCATCTCCTGTAACTAAAGGTTTTGTGTTCTGCTTCCTTGCAAAACCAGCTACTGTGCCACTTAGAGCACAGTAATACGTGGCTGAGTCTTCCTCTTGCACGAATGGTTTCTCCAGGTGGAAGGATGTCTCGCCTTTGTTAAGGTTAGCAGTGAAGCCTTTGACACTCTCTCTAGAGATGTGTCTCAGGAGTAACTGGAGGCGTTGTTTGGGGTAGTGGACATACCAGAAGAGGTCAGGACTCCCAGAATACGAGTAGTTGCACTTCAGCTTCACTGGGGTGCCTTCAAAGACCGATAGGGTCTTCTCGGGCTGAGTCACTCTCTGGGCTCTTGTTTCTCCTATAATAAAAATTATGAGTCAGGAAGAGCCTTACATACTGGGGATGATATTCATTAACGTTATTCTAAATCAGAAGACTATAGAAAAATAGATTAAAGAGAGGCTTTACTCACTGAGTGTAAATATTATCACAAGCACCGAGATGAGGGTGGGCTTCATGTCTGAACGGTGGAGAAACTGGAATCTATTTTCTGGAGGTCTTTTCTGGAAACAATTCAGCCACATAGACACTCTGACAGAGAGGTGGATGAGTTTACCCAGCGTGTAAAACAAAAAGCTCTTCTTCAAAAAGATCTGGTTGTTTTCAACTATCAGATTCAATTTGTGTAACATCTCCTTCTAGAGGCCAAATACAATACTGCAGCTGACTCAGGCTTCAGGAAACCTTCAAATACACAGAGAATGATAATTTCCTCCTCAGTTAGTAGGAAAAAGTGTGATGCTGTACTAATTGAAACAGAAGATTATTTTTTAAATCCACATATAGGGATTAATGAAGTATAATATAAAGTCCAAATATACAAATGCATATGGAAATTTGGCTTAAATTGTGGAAAGTATGTAATCCTAACAATCATTTGGAAGTTGGCAGATAAATTAGGATGCCTGCCTTAATACCTGTTACAAAATAAAGTTCAAAGCACTAGCACTTAATACTTTAAATAAAATTAAAAACTTGTAAAACAAATTTAGAATGGTCATGGATTTTCTAAGCATGAAAGTCAAAAAGCATAAGAGAAAATATTGATAGATAACATTCCATAGAAATTTAAGCTTCTATACAGATGTTTTAATGAAATGTTTAAACATTACCAGATCAAGTTATTTTGTTTTCCACCCACCATTATTGATTCTGACCTTACTCCTCACACATGAAATGGCCCTTTAGGATTTTAGTTCTATGAGCTTTAAAAAAAAAAAAAGTAAGTACATAAGAAAGAAAAGAAAGGCCATAAAAAAAGGGGGACCGATCATTTGGCTTAGAAAGAGGAAAATTCTAGAAAAAATGGTAGATTGAAAATGTCCCCAATCCCTAGTCCTTAACCAAAGAGTTTCTCTGGCTACCAGTCAAGCTATGTTGAGAGAGCTCAAGTGAGGTGTCCCATTTTGGGGTCAGATATAAATCTAGGGTCAAGTAACCAGAAACTCCAGGATTAAAAGCAGAAAACTATGGGTCATAGAGATAGCTTGCCCTGCAGATATCTTTTCTTCTAAAAAGAAAACTAATTATCTTGAGAAAGTCTGTTCTCTGGCCTCCAAATAGCTCAGAAGAAAGTAACAGATATGCTTTTACTTAAATGAGGTGGAATACAACGAGATCAGAGAGCAACGAGATTTTCCTCCAGTATTCCCGCAGTGTCCTGGCATAGTTGCTGATGTCAGTACTCTGCTGAGTGCTGCGTTGCTGACTGGAGACACAGAAGTGTCTAGGTTTTTTTATGCCCTCAGCATTGCCTCCACTTAAAGTGCCCAGTAATCAGACATGTCAGGAGGCGAGTGAAGAAAGGGAAAAGATACCTAGAGACAAATGGGAGCCTCATCTGGATCAAGTATAGCCTGCAAAAATTACCGGGGTCAGTGGCCCAATTTCCTTAGCCAAAATATCAGGACATGTGATTTGAAAAGGGATTACGATCTCATTTGTAAGAAAGCTCTCACAAAGAAAGAATATCTCATCTAATGCATTATTAATTTAATTATCTTTAAAGGAGTAAATACAATACAATTAAATTAAGAGAATTCTGTTAACATAGGACATATGGTCATCATGAACATATAAAATGTCTCCAACAAGACTTTGGTTGATAGAGAAACAGCACAGGTGTATGATGGCCACCCCAGCCTATTTCCATCTCTCTTCTCCTATCCAACACTTTCTCCATTCACTTTGCAGCCCAACCTGCCAATCCTGCTCTGTGAACAAGAGGTAGAGGTCACATTTTTTATTGTGGGAAAAAACACATAACGTTAAACTTACCATCTTAACTATTTTAAAGTGTGCAATTCGGTAGTGGTAATTATCTTCACACTGTCGTGCATCAGATCTCTAGAACTTTTTAATCTTGCAACATGGAAACTATATGAGGCATAGACCACATTTTGAAATTAATTAACCGTATCATCTTTCTTTTCCCCTTATCTCTTATTTCTTTTTCTCTCTTTTATCCTCTTCCTGAAGATTTTCATTATTTTTTTCTCATTTCTTCTCATTTCCTTTTTCTTGCTTCTCTAGTTTCAGAAGAGGTATAAAAGAAGGTGGAAATTATTGAAATGATTTCAAAGTCAGAATAGAAACTCATATTTTAGAAGTTTGAGTCATGAAAATTAAAGCTGCAAAGCTTCCAGCTTTATCATTTCCCTTGCTGATTTCTATGATCAATCTTCTTGGGAGACCATCTCTGTGACACCCATCACAGCCACAGAACATCTTTGCAGATGAGTAAATGGAGACTCCCCCTGTCCATTTCATATATGCCTAGTTCAGATGCTTTGCTAACTGATGCTCTCAATTTTTCAATGAGTCAACTATCTCAGAAATTGAGGGAAAAGTTCCTCATTTAGAGTAAAGCCTAGAGAGCCTCCTAATGGTCTGAAACCATCAGGCCAACTAGCTCATCTGTGGAGTCCCAGAGCCTTCATCCCAATTCTCTCCTGAAGAACCGTCCACAGATTGTCAAGAGCAAAAAGCTGTCAGGCTTATGGTGATTTTTTTTTAAAGAAAAGTAAACTTCTTTTCTCCTCCAAATTCCATACACTGGAGATTACTGTATTAAAATATTTTTGTCAAACTGCGTATTCAAGTTTTAATGTGATTTCTCCAATTTATGTCAGAATAAGTCTTTAGTAATTTATTGAAGTCTACTGTAAGCTATATCTTGTGCTAGGTCTTAAGAAATTAAAAAATCGGTAAGGTATTTTCTCTACTCACAAGACTTTGCAGTTTAGCGGGAAAGACAAATGTGTATATGTGTGTGTTTTTATATATATCAAGTAACACCTCAAAAAGTACAAAATGAACTCAGAAATAAGGAGACATTTCTTACAACAAAGGATAGTTAGATAAAGATTTGGGAGAATATGATCATTGTTGTCTGTTCCTAGAAAAGATAAAACAGAATGAAATCAAGAGGGTAAATAAGCTTGGGAGTTGCATAGAGACCCTCACTAAATGAAAATAAGAGAAGAGTAAATGTACAAAGATGTGGAAAGAAGTTGGAGCCTATTTTTATTATTAATTTAAAAATATTGTGGAACATATGGATGAATACATACTCTCCCTGTATATATAGTTTAAATTTCTATCTGACTATAACTTTCAAGTACACAGCAGTTTGCAATGTGTTTGGTACCCAATTATATGTCTGGAAAACCTATTGATGTTAGCATGTTTTCTTCTGAATATTCCATTGTATAGATTTATCACAGTTTCTGTAGCCATTCTCTGAGAAACACCTGGTATTTTAATTTTCGCTATTACAAAAAGAATCTGCAATAAATATTTGCATGTCTATTTGGTGGAATAAAGTGTAGAAATAAGCCATGTGGTTACCTGGAGTACTAGTACACAAGGCAGAGAAATGAGCAGCTGCAAAGACCTTGAGGCAGGAAGATAATTGGTATGTTAGAGCTACAGTAAGTGCAGTGAGGCTGGAAAGAGGGAATAAGCAGAAAGGTGGCAGCTGATGCCAAATATCAAAGACATGGGAGGAAGCTAAATTGATTTGTATATTATAGTAAAGAATCTGGTTTTCATTTGCATGAGATGGTAAGACATTATATAGTTGTGAGCACAGACACGAAATTATCTGAGTTACGTTTTAAAGACTTTACTTCTCCTGCTGCAGGGAGAACAGACAGAAGTGGAACAGTGGTGAAAGAAGGAAGATCAGTTAGGTTTCTTGCAATCAACCAGACAAGAGATGACTGTGGCTTGGATCAGGGTGGTAGCAGTAAAGTAATGAGAACTGGTTGATTATGGGTATATTTTGAAGAAATGGCAGATAGGAATTCCTAATGGATCAAGAGGGGGTATGAGAAAAGTGATAAGACAAGGATAATTTCAAAGCTTTTGGCTAAAGGGATTAGAATATTTGGTAAATGGAGTAATCTTTTACCAAAATGAAGAAGCATTCACAAGAAGTAAGTGTGATATAAAGAAGGTTTAGTGAGTATAGAGGTCTAAACCAGTAGACTATTTTCAGATATATTAAGTGGAGGATGTCAAAAAGAAGATTTTGAACAGATTATTTGAGTCCAAAAACCAAAGGAGTTACCAGGGATTCAGTTACAAATTTTGGTATTTAAATGGGATTTAAAGCCAAGAGACTGAATAAAACCAGCTCTGAATAAAGTATTTATAGAGGAAAAAGAGTTCCAAGGATAAATTTCTGAGGCATGACAATGTTTAAAGATTAGATAAATGAGGGGACAAAAATAGCAAAAAAAGGCTGAGAAGGAACAACTGATAACACTGGAGGAGAGTGAAAAAAGATTGGGATTTCTAAAAAGCCATAAAGAAAGTATTTCAGGAAGGGAGTGTTCTACAATGTCAAATGTCACCGTGACAAGTAAGATAAGTTAAAAATACCAGTTGTCGCAATAAATGCACATATATATAAATTTAAAAGGCTAAATTTTTCTATTAAGATATAGAAACTATCTGAATGATTTACATATCCAGCCTTCTACTGCTTAAGAGGCACAGCTAAAAGAAATGTCAAGGAAAGTTTAAAGCATATGATTGGGCTCTCATTGCAGGGCTGACACTCAGGCACCACCATGCCCACAGTGAACATCGCATTCAGCTAGATGCCCAAAAGGAGGTCAGTTCTGGTGAAGAGCAAACAAAGAAGCCCATGAGGAGAACAGTAAGAATTCTGTCTCTGAAAGAAGTGACATCAGCAAGATAGCAAAACAGGAATCCCTTAACCCTCTTTCCCCAGTAGACACACCAATTCAATAGCAATAAATAAATCAATTCACCTGTGAAAAACCCAGTAACTAGTTGAGAGTCTCCAGCACCCTGAATAATCAAGAAACCAGCCACATCAAAGATGACAGGAAAGTGTGACTTCTTGCCCTAATTCCTACCCCCAGCACAGTGTCCCATAAATGAGAGGAAAGCCCCAGTTTCAGCCTCTCCCTGGAGAGGGAAGAGTTGGACATTACATCCAACACTCTAGCTTTTCCACAGGCTGCCTGAGATAGTGGCTTCCATCGCACCTGTCAGGAGTATTGATAGAACCCAGATGCCTAGGGTCACTGAGAACAAAGAGGGCATTTTGAAGTACCACATAAGCACTCACCATAGCCCTTCCCCCAATTTAGTGCAGACACAGTGGGCAAAACAATTGCCAGCTCCTACATTCTCCTTGGGGAAGGAAAGAGCTGAGCCAGATGTCCAATGTTCCAACTTTTCTGGGAGTTCTCAAGGAATTGGTGTCCATCTCACTTGTCTCAGAACACTGATGGGACCAACATACTCTAGATGCCTGAGGACCACTCACAACAAAGATGGTGGTTTGGACTAGCACAAATATTTGAGAGGCCCCCAAAATATCTGGCCATGCTGAATAGTGAGGGTCTTCTCCCATATGAAGTCAGTATACACAGAATACACAGTCTTCCTAAGTACACACAAAGCAGCCCCCAGGGTAGATCACATTTTTGCCATAAAAACAAGTTTTTGTTGTTTTGTTTTTTGAGACAGGCTTTCATTGTGTTGTCCAGGCTGGAGTGCAATGACCACCATCATGACTCACGGCCACCTCAAACTCCTGGACTTGAGTGATCAACCCACCTCAGGCTCCTGAGTAGTTGAGACTACAGATACACACCACCCCACTAGGCCAATATTTTTATTTTTTGTGGAGAAGAAGTCTCACTGTTACCCAGACTGGTCTCAAACTCTTGGCCTCAAGCAATCTTCCCACCTCAGCCTCCTAAAGTGCTAAGATTACAGGCATGAGCCACCATGCCCAGCCACAAAACAAGTCTCAACAAATTTAAGAAAGTGAAATCATGCCACGTATTTTTTCTAATGAGAATGGAATAACACTAGAAGTAAATAGCGGGTGCAAAACTAGAAAATCCAAAAAAAAATGAAAATTAAAACCATATTCTTGAGGAAAAAATTGGTCAAAGAAATCAAAAGGGAAATTAGAAAATGTTTTAAGATATAAACACAAAAATGGAACACATCAAAATTTATAGAATGCAGCAAAAGCAGTACTAATGGGGAAGTTTATAGCAATAAATGCTTAAATTCAAAAAGATCTCAAACAAAAAACAACATCACCAAGAGCTAGGAAAAAAAAAAAAAAACAAACGAAGTCCAAATTTAGTGAAAAGAAGAAAACAATAAATATTAGAGCAGAAACAAATAAAACATAGAGTATAAAAAACAGAAAAAAAACAGTTTTGAAAACATAAGCTATATTGACAATCTTTTAGTTAGACTGAAAAAGAAGAGATAAGATTCAAATAAACTAAAACTGTAAAAGAAGACATTACAACAGATGCTGCAGAAATAAAAAGAATCTTAAGAGACTATTATAAACAATTATACACTAACAAATTGGATAACCTAGAAGAAATGCATAAATTTATAAAAACATATAACCTACCAAGACTGAATCATGAAGAAATAGAAAAATCTTAACAGATTTATAACTAGTAAGGAAATTGATTCAGCAATCCAAAACTTCTTTACAAAGAAAAGCACAGGACCTGATGGCTTCACTAGTGAGTTCTACCAACCAAATGAAGAAGAATTAACTGTAATCGTTCTTAAATTCTTCCAAAAAATTGGTGGGCAAATACTTCCAAACTTATTTTATGAAGCCATTATTAACCTGGTACCAAAGCCAGACAAAGCACTACAGAAGATAAATTACAGACCAATATTCCTGATTAACATAGATGCAAAAATCCTCAATGGAATACTCGCAAACCAAATTCAATAGCTCACTAATAGGATCATATAAAATGACCAAGTGGAAATTATCCCTGGTATGCAAGGATGTTTCGATATACACAAATGAATTAATGTGACCAACTACATAATAAAATGAGGGATAAAAATTACATGATCATCTCAATAGATGCAGGAAAAGAACCTGACAACATTCAACAAACGTTTCTTTTTTTTTTTTTTTTTAAAAAAAGACAGGGTTTCACCATGTTGGTCAGGCTGGTCTTGAACTCCCGACCTCAGGTGATCCGCCCGCCTTGGCCTCCAAAGTGCTTGGATTACAGGTGTGAGCCACCACACCCGGCCTCAACAACCTTTCTTGCAGGATGGTTCTCCAGGTGGATGGTTCTCCAGGTGCATGGTTCTCCAGGCGGTCTTGGACCAATCCAGTTTTCTCCATTTTTTTGTTTGTGGTTCTTAAGAATAATTGTAGAATGTACTGGGAATGTAACATCTTCAGACAGGAATGAAATGGCTGAAACAGGCTGACTGTATTTCAGCTGCCCCCTAGAAACAGAGTGTCCTTCAGTGCTTTTTAACCCAGGGTGTCACATCACCCAGGGGTCTAAAACCCAGGCGCATGCTAATTTCTGGGGTCCCTCAGGTGTGGTACAATTGGGCCACATGCAGATGATACTCCATCCACCCTAGGCAGCTCTCCTGAGCTTTGAGGGACTTGTTTGCAATGAAACCTAAGCTTCTGTTGTCCCTTGCTTATCTGTAATTAATAAACCTACTTCATGTACCTTGTTATATACATGGGTGTGCTGTCTCACTGGACTCAGACAAATTGGTAACCAGTGCACAGTGAACCTGCTTCACATTTCATGATAAAAATATCCAGTGAGGCCGGGCGCAGTGGCTCAAGCCTGTAATCCCAGCACTTTGAGAGGCCGAGGCGGGTGGATCACGAGGTCGAGAGATCAAGACCATCCTGGTCAACATGGTGAAACCCCGTCTCTACTAAAATACAAAAAATTAGCTGGGCATGGTGGCGTGTGCCTGTAATCCCAGCTACTCAGGAGGCTGAGACAGGAGAATTGCCTGAACCCAGGGGGCGAAGGTTGTGGTGAGCCGAGATCGAGCCATTGCACTCCATCCTGGGTAACAAGAGCAAAACTCCGTCTCAAATAAATAAATAAATAAATAAATAAATATAAATAAATAATCCAATGAATTAGGAAATTACTCCAACATAATAAAGGCCATATATAAAAAGCCCACAGCTAACATCACACTCAATGGTGAAACATAAAAAGCTTTTCCTCCAAGATCAGAACAAGATAGGGATTTCACTCTCCCCACTTCTATTCAGAATAGTACTAGGAATCCTAGCCAGAGTAAATAGACGAGAAAAATAAATTAAGGGTACCAAAATGAGAAAAGAAGTAAAATTATTTCTGTTTGTAGATGACATAAATTCACTAAAAACCCTGAAGACTCCACCAAAGAAAAGAAGTCTATTAGAAATAATAAATGAATTCAGTAAAGTTGTAGGCTGTAAACATCAGCACACAAAAATCAGTGCCATTTCTACACATTAACAATAAACTTCCTTTAAAAAATCAAGAAAACAATCCCATTTATAATAGCTACAAAAGACTAAAATGTTTAGAAATAAACTTAACTAATTAGGCTGAAGGCTTGTACACAGAAAACTACAAAACATTGATAAGAAAAATTAAAGGCACAAATAAATGAAAAATCATCTGTGTTCATTAATTGGAACTTTCAATATTGTTATGATGTTTATACTACTCAAAGCAATCTACAATGCTATCCCTATCCAAATCCCAATGAAACTTTTATGGAAATAGGAAAAACTAAAATTTTAATTCTAAAATTTCGATGGAACCACAAAGGGCCTAGAACAGCTCAAACAATCCTGAGAAAGAAAAGCAAAGCTCAAAGCATCCTACTTCTTGATTTCAGAATATATTACAAAGCTACAGTAATTAAAACATCATAGTATTATCACAAAGACAAACATACAAACCAATGGAACAGAATGGAGAGCTGAAAAATAGATCCACACATATGCACTCAACTGATGTTTGACAAAGGCATCAAGAAAACATAATGGGGAAACAGTAGTCTCTTCAACTAATGGTGCTGTGGAAACTGGATATCCACTTGCAAAAGAATGAAATTGGACTCCTATCTAACAAAATACACAAAAATCAATTCAATATTAATTAAAAATGTAAAACCTGAAACCGCAAAACTATTGGAAAAATATATGGGAAACTCTCCATAACTGTGGTCTGGGCACCAGCCAGTTCTTGTGTATGAGACCAAAGGCACTGGCAACAAAACCAAAAGCAGGTAAGCAGGACTTAACAAAATGTAAAAGATTCTTCCCATCAAAGAAAATAATCAATATTAAAAAAGCCAAAATATGGAATGAAGGAAATATTTCCAAACCACATGTCTGATAAGGGGTTAATCTTTAAACTATATAGGGAACTCCTACAGCTATCTATGTTTTAATAACTTGATTGAAACATTGGCAAAGGATTTAAGTAGATGTTTCTCCAGAGAAGACATACAAATTGGCCAAAGTTTCATGAAAATGGGCTCAGCATCCTTAATCATCAAAGAAATGAGATATCACAATGAGTTATTACCTCTCACCTTTTAAGTTTGCTATTGTAAAACAACAACCATGTTGATAAGAATGTGGAGAAGTTGGAACCCTTGCTGCAAAGTGGTGCAGCAATTATGAAAAACAGTATGGAGTTTCACCCTAGACTTAAAAATAGTATTAGATGATTCAGCAACCCCACTACTGGTTATTTACCCAGAAAAGTTAGATTTAGGATTTTGAAGAAACATTTTCCCTCCCATAGTCACTGAAACATTATTCACATTAGCCAAGATATGGGAACAATCTAAGTATCTATTGATGGATGAATGAATAAAGAAAATGTGATGCATGCATAAAATGGAACATTCTTCAACCTTTAAAAAAGGGGATCCTGCCACATGCAACAACATGGATTAACCCTAAGGACATGATGCTAAGTGAAATAAGCCAGTCATAGAAGGCCTGCATGATTCCACTTATATATGAGATACTAAAACAGTCAAATAGAAGTAGAGAGTAGAATGGTGGTTGGCATTCTTGGGGTTGGGGGAAGAAGAAATGGGGTGATGTTGATGAAGGCATATAAAGTTTTCATTAGATATGATGAAGAATTACTAGAGATCTGCTATACAACATTGTGCCAATAATTGAGTTGTACACTTAAAATTTTGTTAAAATAGACATCATGTTAAGTGTTCTTGGCCTGTAAATTTTACACATAATCAAAATAAAGGGCCATAAACGGCACAAAAAAAGGACAAATCTGTCAGAAAAACTACAAACAAAAATGGAAAGGGGGACAAAAGTAAAACTGGAAGAGGTGGCACTCTAAAAAGTAACTAAAGAATGTCAGCAGCCAAAGAAACCAAAAAGCAAGAACCTGAGTGTTTGGTGCAACAGAAGAAGCCAAGTCTAAACACCTTTTATTATAAACTTCTACCCTCTTTAACTCAATTCATAGTAATATTTTTAAACTACTTTAAATGCATGTTTTATTTGTTTGTTTGTTTGTTTGTTTGTTTTTTGAGACGGAGTTTCACCCTTGTTACCCAGGCTGGAGTGCAATGGCGCGATCTCGGCTCACCGCAACCTCCGCCTCCTGGGGTCAGGCAATTCTCCTGCCTCAGCCTCCTGAGTAGCTGGGATTACAGGCACATGCCACCATGCCCAGCTAATTTTTTGTATTTTTAATAGAGACGGGGTTTCACCATGTTGACCAGGATGGTCTCGATCTCTCGACCTCGTGATCCACCCGCCTCGGCCTCCCAAAGTGCTGGGATTACAGGCTTGAGCCACCGCGCCCGGCTAAATGCATGTTTTATAATAAGGGAAGATTACCACTTCATCTCGTTTTATTTTTTATTTATTTATTTTATTTATTTATTTATTTATTTATTTATTTATTTATTTATTTGAGACGGAGTTTCGCCCTTGTTACCCAGGCTGGAGTGGAATGACGCGATCTCGGCTCACCACAACCTCCGCCTCCTGGGTTCAGGCAATTCTCTTGCCTCAGCCTCCTGAGTAGCTGGGATTACAGGCACGTGCCACCATGCCCAGCTAATTTTTTGTATTTTTAGTAGAGACGGGGTTTCACCATGTTGACCAGGATGGTCTCGATCTCTTGACCTCGTGATCCACCCGCCTCGGCCTCTCAAAGTGCTGGGATTACAGGCTTGAGCCACCGCTCCCGGCCCATCTCATTTTAAAAGAGAAGACTTAGACCATTGTAAATATTTTTAAGAAGCAAGATGATTCATTTCATAATTTTTGTCAAGAATAATTATAAAATCATCTCACTTCTTAAAAATAAAATGTATGAACATTTTATAGTATTTTGGGAAGCATTTTTAAATCCTACCATGTGATCAAACTAGAAATAAAAATTTTGAGTCGTAATCATGTACATAAAATGTCTTAAACATGTTGGGTTTTTGATATAACTATTTCTGAGTAAATAATAGTGTACCCTGGTCTTGGATACCCCTATTAGAATTAATGTACTCTCTTATTATGTAACTGGAAATTTTGGTTGTGTAATTTTATATAATAAATTTGTGTAATCTCTTAAAATAAAACCCCTCAAGTTTTAAAGTAGTTGAATCTAGTGTATTTGATATCTTTTTATTGTTTACATTTTTATCCCTCAAATTTGTAACCTGGAAATCACTGGAATAGCTGCTTCAAAAAAGATCACAACTTAGTGGCTTAGTTTTTCAATATTTTATTAAGATTTATGTTTAATTCCTGTTTTGCATAATGCTCACAAGATTAAAAATCTTGATATTATGTCTAATTTACTTTAAATATGCCAATACCTCACAGTGAGATATTATGTATGTGCTAGAATTTCAGGTTCAAATCTAGGTTGAGAATCTACAGTATGCTGATTGAGACTCTGTGCTGTATGGGTTGCCCTAATTGAGAGTCTACCCTGCACAGCTTTTAGCTAACATTCTAATCAATTACATCAATTATTCATGAATTATACCATTAATACTGAGGCAATGCTAATCATAATGAATGCTAGAAATAATTTTTTTATAAAAATGCTGTTGCTTTTTATTTCAGAGCTCTGACACCTTGTGATGTTCTTTCTTCAGAGTGTGGCGGAGGTCCCTCCTAAAGAAATTCATCAGGAAACCTCACTGTGGGACAAAGTGTATCTGAATGTGGCATGACATTGACATTGGAGCAATTATTCCGGAGACAAACACTCTCAAGGATTCAGCCTACCCTGCCCTATATGCCTTCAAAGGGATACAGAAAAAGAGATAGCTTCTTGAAAAGTTCCCAGGTTGAGTTCTTTAGTCACAGAAAGTCTCAGCATCTCAGGGGGTTTGCGTTCAGCTCTCCTGCAGTCTCAGGCACTGTGGCATTCACAGCACAGAAGTACTCAGCCGCGTCACTTACATGGGCTGAGGGTTTCCTCAAGTGGAAGGAGGTCTCATTCTTCTTAAATTCAGCCTCAAAACCGTTGAAGCCTTTGACCAGGGTGGGTCCTGATGCATACTTCAGGAGAAGCTGGAGTCCTTGGTTGGGGTATCGCACATACCACAAGAGAGACAGTGAAAAAGAAAATGAGGAGTTGCACCTCAGCTCCACAGAGGTTCCTTCAGAGACAGAAACTTGGCTGTCAAGCTGGTTCACAGACTTGGCTCCGGTTCCTCCTGCAACATCAATGCTTTGTGAGTAGGAAAAAAAAAAATGTGTCTTAATTTAGATTCTGTAATTTCTTCTGCGGAAGGAAAAAGAATGGAAAGTTACTCACCCAGGATAAAAATCATCTCGAGCCCTGCGACGAGCAGCGGGAGCATGGCTGAGCAGTGGCAGCCCCGCAGAGCCATGAGCAGGGCGGACAGAAGCCAAGGGCGCTGAGCATCAGGAGTTGGGAGCAGTGGGGAGACTGGACTGGACAAGTCTCTGGCTTTGAAAAGTTTCAAAAACAGAAAGAGGCCTTCCCTCGAAGAGTCTGGATGTGTCCTGACCTCTCGCTCTCGTCACAACTCCCTATCTACACAGACATCAGTGAGCTGCATCAGCCACCTTCAGGGAGGTGGGAGGGCTCAGTGGATGAGGATGGCTGCGATGAAAACAGGTGTTTCCCTTGTGCAACGTCGCCCTCTGGAGGCCACAGGCGGAACCATGGCTCTAAGGGCCAAGCTACTTCCTTCTCATTTCAGACATGATTTCAAAACATCGACAGAAAGTGTTTATTTCTTCCTGGATCTGTGATGATGTCACCTTCTGTATAGTACACGGTATTAATCTCAGAATACATGAGAAATTGCAGCCATAAAGCAAATCTCAATAAATTCAAAAATACCAAAATCATGCCAAGCATACTCTTGGGCCACAGTGTAATAAAAATAGAAATCATTACCAAGAAGAGCTCTCAAAACCACACAATTACAAGGAAATTAAACAACTTGCTCCCAAATGACTTTTGGGTAAACAACAGAGCTAGAGAAGAAATTAATAAAAACAGAAACACAAGATTCCAGAATCTTTGTTTTGCAGCTAAAGCTGTTAACAAGAAAGTTTATAGTGCTAAATACCTACATCAAGAAATTAGAAAGATCTCAAGTGAAAATTCTAGCATCACAATTAGAGGAACTAGAAAAAGAATAGCAGACCTCAAAGCTAGCAGAAGAAATTAAATAAAATCAGAACAGAACTAAATAAAAGATCAATAAAAGCAAACGTTTTTCTGGTTCTGATGCCAAAATCCAGCAGAGACACAATGAAAAAAGAAAATAACAGTCAATATCCCTGATGAACATAAATGTAAAAATCCTCAACAAAAATACTAGCAAACTGAGTTCAGCAGAATATCAAAAAGTTAATTCAAGATCAAGTAGCTTTCATTTCTGGGAGGCAAGGTTGGTTCAACATAGACAAATAAATAAATGTTATTGACCACATAAATAGAATTAAAAGCAAAACCATATGATCATGTTAATAGATGAAGAGTCAACTTTCAATAAAATCCAATAGCACTTTATGACAAAAACCCTCAACAAAGTATCAAAGGAACATATCACAAAATAATAAGAGCCACCTATGACAAACTCACAGCCAACATCAAACTCAATGAGAAAAAGCTGGACCCATTCCCCTTGAGAACTAGAACAAGACAAGAACGCCTACTCTCAGTCCTCCTATTCAGAGGAAGTCCTAGCCAGAGCAATCAGGCAAGAGAAAAAAAATGCATTCAAATAGGTAAAGAAGCAGTCAAATTATCTATCTTTGCTGACAGTATGATTTGATATCTAGAAAACCCCAAAGGTTCTGCCAAAAGGTTACTAGAACTGACAAAAGACTTCAGTGAAGTTTCAAGATGCAAAACCAATTTGCAAAAATCAATAGCACTTCTATACATCAATAATGTTCAAGCTGACAGCCAAATAAAGAAATTACATTTGCAATAGACACAAAAAGAATAGACACCTAGGAATACAGCTAACCAAGGAGGTGAAAGATCTCTACAAAGAGAACTACAAACACTTCTAATAGAAATCAGAGATGGTGCAAATAAGTGGAAAAACATTGCATACGCTGGATTAGGAGAACTAGTATCATTAAAATGTCCATACTCAAAGCAATTTACAGATTCAACGCTATTCCTATCAATGCTATTCCTATCAAAGTCAGAGGCATTCTACTACCCAACTTCAAACTACACTACAGGCTACATTAACCAAAACAGCATAGTACTGGTACAAAAATGAACACATAAACCAATGGAACAAAACAGCAAACTCTGAAATAAAGTAACACACCTATAACCATCTGATTTTTTTGACAAAGTTAACAAAAAGGAGAAATTGGGGGGAAAAAAACTCCCTAGTCAATAAATGGTGCTGGTGATAACTGGCCAGCCATATGCAGAAGAATGAAGCTGGACCCCAACCCCTCACTATACACAAAAATTGATTCCAGATAGACTACAGACTTAATTGTAATAACCAAAACTATAAAAATCTTAGGGGAAAAAAACGGAAAATACTCTTTTGCCATCAAAAAAATTTATGGCTAAGTCCTGAAAAGCAATTGCAACAAAAACAAAATTTGACAAGTGTGACCTACGTCGAGTTTGTACACAGGAAAATAAACCATCAATTTAGTAGACAGACAACCTACAGAATGGCAGAAATTATTTGCAAACTACGTATCCAACAAAAGTCTTATATCCAGAATCTATAAGTAAAAGGCTGGGTGTCGTGGCTATACCTGTAATCCCCACACTTTGGGTGGCTGAAGCTGGAAGACTGCTTGAAGCCAGGGGTCGAAGACTAGCTCTGGTAACATAGCAAGAATCTGGCTCTACCAAAAAATAAAAGAAAAAAATCAGCTGGGCATAGTGGCATGTGCCTGTAGTCACAGCTTCTCAGTAGGCTAAAGCAGGAGGAGCCCTGAGCCCAGGAACTTAAGGATACAGTGAGCTAAGATCATGCTATCGCACTCCAGTCTGGGAGATAGAGTGAGACCCTGTCTTTCCAAAAAAGAAAGAAACAAAAGTAACTTCAACAAATCAACAAGCAAAAAGTAACTCCCTTAAAATGTAGGCAAAGGACATGAACAGAGACTTCTTAAAAGAAGACATATATACAGCCAACAAACATGAAAAAATGGTCATAACTTAACATCAGAGAAATGTAAATCAAAACCACAATGAGATACCATCTCACACAAATCAGTATGGCTTTTGTTAAAAAGTCAAAGAATAAAAATGTTGACTAGGCTGTGGAGAAAAGGGAACACTTATGTACTGTTAGTGGGAATATAAATTAGTCTAGCCACTGTGGAGATTAGTCTTGAGATTTCTCAAAGAACTTAAAACAGAGCTAACATTCAACCCAGCAATCCCATTACTGGGTATATACCCAAAGGCAAATAAATCTTTCTACCGAAAAGACACATATATTCATCACAGCATTATTCACAATAGCAAAGAAATGGAATCAAACCAGGCGCCAATCAATGGCGGATTGGATGAAGACAATGTGGCACATATACACCCTAGACTTCTATGCAACCATAGAAAAATGAAATCATGTCCTTTGCAGCAAAAATTATCCAGCTAGAGGCCATTAACCTAAAGGAATTAATGAAGAAACAAAAAACTAAATACTGCATGTTCTCACTTATAAGTGGGAGCTAAACACTAGGCACACATGAACATAAAGAATGTGTCATTCCTACCTGGAATGACACTGATGGACAGAATGTCATCTAATCATTCCCAAAAGGAAATATAGTGGAGTTCCCATAGACCCTATACCTGGTTTCCCCTACTATTAGCACCTTACATTAGTCTGGCACACTTGTTACAATTTATGAACCATATGGATACATATTACTAACTAAAGTCCATACTTTGTTCAGATTTCCTTAGTTTTTACCTAATATCCTTTTTAAAATTCTTACTTTAAGTTCTGGGATACATGTGCAGAATGTGCAGGTTTGTTACATAGGTATACACCTGCCATGGCGATTTGCTGCACCTATCAACCCATCATCTAGGTTTTAAGCCCCAAATGCCTTAGGTATTTGTTCTAATGTTCTCCCTCCCCTTCCCTACCAACCCCCCAAGAGGCTCTGGTGTGTGATGTTTCATAGGTATACACACACCACGGTGGTTTACTGCACCCATCAACTCATCATCTACATTAGGTATTTATCCTAACGCGATCCCTCCCCTATCTCCCCACCTCCCGACAGGCCCTCGTGTGTGATGTTCCCCTCCCTTTGTCCATGTGTTGGCATAGTTCAACTCCTACTTATGAGTGAGAACATGCAGTGTTTGGTTTTCTGTTCTTGTGTTAGTTTGCTGAGAATTGTAGTTTCCAGCTTCATCCGTGTTCCTGCAAAGGACATGAACTCATCTTTTCTGTGACTGCATAGTATTTCATGGTGTATATGGGCCACTCTTTCTTTAACCAGTCTATCATTGATGGGCATTTGGGTTGGTTCCAAGTTTTTGCTATCGTGAATAGTGCTTCAATAAACATATGTGTGCATATGCCTTTATAGAAGAATGATTTATAATCCTTTGGGTATATACCCATTAATGAGATTGCTGGGTCAAATGGTATTTCTGGTTCTAGATCCTTGAGGAATCCCCACACTGTGTTCCACAATGGTTGAATTAATTTACACTCCCACCAACAGTGTGAAAGTGTTCCTATTTCTCTGCAGCCTCACCAGCAGCTGTTGTTTCCTGATTTTTTAATAATCACCATTCTAACTGATGTAAGATGGTATCTCATTGTGGTTTTGATTTACATTCCTCTAATGACCAGTGATGATGAGCTTTTTTCAATGTTTTTTGGCCCCATAAATATCTTTTGAGAAGTGTCTGTTCATATCCTTCTCCCACTTTTTGATGTTTTTTTTCTTGTAAATTTGTTTAAGTTCCTTGTAGATTCTGGATATTAGCCCTTTGTCAAATAGACTAATTTGCAAAAATTTTCTCCCATTCTGTAGGTTGCCTGCTCACTCTGAAGATAGTTTCTTTTTGCTGTGTGGAAGCTTTGTCGTTTAATTAGATTCCATTTGTCTAACTTGGCTTTTGTTGCCATTGCTTTTGGTGTTTTAGTCGTGAAGTCTTTTCTCATGTCTATGTCCTGAATGGCATTGCCTAGGTTTTCTTCTAGAGTTTTTATGGTTTTGGGTTTTACATTTAAGGCTTTAATCTATCTTGAGTTATTTTTTGTGTAAGGTATAATAAAGGGGTCCAGTTTCAATTTACTACATCTGGCTAGCCAGTTTTCTCAGGACCATTTATTAAATAGGGAATCCTTTCCCCTTTTCCCATTGTTTGTTTTTGTCAGCTTTGTCAAAGATCAGATGGTTGTAGATTTATGGTGTTATTTATGAGGTCTCTGTTATGTTCTATTGGTCTATCTATCTGTTTTGGTACCAGATTTTGGTTACTGTAGCCTTGTAGTATAGTTTGAAGTCAGGTAGTATGATGCCTCCAGCTTTTTTGGTTTTGCTTAGGATTGTCTTGATTATATGGGCTCTTTTTTGGTTCCATATGAAATTTAAAGTAGTTTTTTATAATTCTGAAAAGGAAGTTACTGGCAGCATGATGCAAATAGCATTGAATCTATAAGTTACTTTGGGCAATATGGCCATTTTAATGATATTGATTCTTCCTATCCATGAGCATGAATTTTTTTTCCATTTGTTTATGTCCTCTCTTATTTTCTTGAGCAGTAGTTTGTAGTTCTTCTTGAAGAGGTCCTTGTAAGTTGTATTCCTAGGTATTTTATTCCCTTTGTAGCAATTGTGAATGGGAGTTCACTCATGATTTGGCTCTCTGCTTGTCTATTGCTGGTGTATAGGAATGCTTGTGACTTTTGCACATGGATTTTGCATCCTGAGATTTTGTTGAAGTTCCTTGTCAGCTTAAGGAGTTTTGGGGGTGAGACGATGGGGTTTTCCAAATATACAGTGATGTCATTTGCAAACAGAGACAATTTGACTTCCTCTCTTCCTATTTGAATATGTTTTATTTCTTTCTCTTGCCTGATCGCCCTGGCCAGAACTTCCAAGACTATGTTGAATAGGAGTGGTGAGAGAGGACATCCTTGTCTTGTGCTGGTTTTCAAAGGGAATGCTTCTTCCAGTCTTTGCCCATTCAGTATGATTATTGGCTATGGGTTTGTCATAAATAGTTATTATTTTGAGATATGTTCCATCAAGACCTAGTTTATTTAGAGTTTTTAGTATGGAGTGCTATTGAATTTTGTCAAAGGCCCTTTCTGCATCTAACGAGATAGTCACGTGGTTTTGTCATTGGTTCTGTTTATGTGATGGATTACATTTATTGATTTGCGTATGTTGAACCAGCCTTGCATCCCTTGGATGAAGCTGACTTGATCGTTGTGGATAACCTTTTTGATGTGCTGCTGGGTTCGGTTTGCCAATGTTTTACTGAGGCTTTTTAAAATTATACTTTAAGTTTTGAGGTACATGTGCAGAACGTGCAGGTTTGTTACATACGTATACACATGCCACGGTGGTTTGCTGCATCCATCACCCCATCATCTACATTAGATATTTCTCCTAATGCTATCCCTCCCTTATCCACCTACCCCCTGTTATCCCTCTCCTAGCCCCTCAGCCCCCAACAGGCCCCAGTGTGTGATGCTCCCCTCCCTGTGTCCATGTGTTCTCATTGTTCAACGCCCACTTATGAGTGAGAACATTCGATGTTTGGTTCTCTGTTCTTGTGTCAGTTTGCTGAGAATGATGGTTTCTAGCTTTAATCATGTCCCTGCAAAGAACATGAATGCATCCTTTTTGTGGCTGTATAGTATTCCATGGTGTATATGTGCCACATTTTCTTTATCCAGTCTATCATTGATGGGAATATTGAGGATTTTTGCATCAATGCTCATCAGGGATATTGGCCTGAATTTTTCATTTTTTGTTGTGTCTCTGCCAGGTTTTGGTATCAGGATGATGCTGGCCTCATAAAATGGATTAGGGAGGAGTCCCTCTTTTTCTATTTTTTGGAATAGTTTTAGAAGGAATGGTACCAGCTCCTCTTTGTACCTCTGGTAGAGTTTGGTTGTGAATTTGTCTGGTCCTGGGCTTTTGGGATGGGGGGGGCGGTGGTAGACTATTTCTGCCTCAATTTTAGAACTTATTATTAGTCTACTCAGGGTTTCAACTTCTTCCTGGTTTAGTCTTAAGAGGGTGTATGTGCTCAGGAATTTGTCCATTTCTTCTAGATTTTCTAATTTATTTGCATAGAGGTGTTTATAGCATTCTCTGATGGTAGTTTGTATTTCTATGGGATCAGTGGTGATCTTCCCTTTTTCATTTTTTATTATATCTATTTGATTCTCTCTCTTTTCTTCTATATTAGTCTGGCTAGCAGTCCATCTATTTTGTCAATCTTTACAAAAAAAAAAAAAAAAAAAAAAAAAAACAGTTCCTGGATTCATTTATTTTTTTGAAGGGGTTTTCGTGTCTCTATCTCATTCAGTTCTGCTCTGATCTTAGTTATTTCTTGTCTTCTGCTAGCTCTCGAATTTGTTCTCTGTTGCTTCTCTAGTTCTTTTAATCATGATGTTAGGGTGTCAATTTTGGATCTTTCCTGTTTTCTTATGTGGGCATTTACTGCTATAAATTTCCCTGTCAACAGTCTTTTAGCTGTGTCCTAGAGATTCTGGTATGTTACCTCTTTGTTATCATTGGTTTCATAGAACTTATTTATTTCCAGTTTAATTTTGTTATTTTCACAGTAGCCATCCAGGAGCAGGTTGTTAAATTTCCATGTAGTTGTGCAGTTTTGAGTGAGTTTCTTAATCCTGAGTTCTAATTTGATTGCACTGCAGCCTGAGAGACTGTTTGCTATGATTGTCGTTCTCTTGCATTTGCTGAGGAGTGTTTTACTTGCAATTAATGTGGTTGATTGTAGAATATGTGCTATGTGGTGCTTAGAAGAATCTACATTCTGTTGATGTGGGGTGGAGAGTTCTGTAAATGTCTGTTAGGTCTGCGTGGTTCAGAGCTGAGTTCAAGTCCTGAATATCCTTGTTAATTTTCTGTCACATTGATCTGTCTAATATTGACAGTGGAGTGTTATCCTGCTATTAGTGTGTGGGAGTTCAAGTCTCTTTGCAGGTTTCTAAGAACTTATTTTATGAATCTGAGTGTTCTTGTATTGGGTGCATATATATTTAGGATAGCTAGCTCTTCTTGTTGCATTGATCCCTTTACCATTATGTAATGCCCTTCTGTATCTTTTAATCTTTGTTGGTTTAAAGTCTGTTTTATTAGAGACTAGGATTGCAACCCCTGCTTTTTTTTTTTTTTTTGCTTTCCATTTGCTTGGTAAATATTTCTTCATCCCTTTATTTTGAGCCTATGTGTGTCTTTGCACATGAGATGGGTCTCTGAATACAGCACACCAATGGTTCTTGTCTCTTTATCCAATTTGTCAGTCTGTGCCTTTTAATTGGGGCATTTAGTCCATTTGCATTTAAGGTTAATATTATTGTGTGAATTCGATCTGGTCATCATGATGCTAGCCAGTTATTTTGCATATTAGTTAAGTGCAGCTTCTTTATGTCATTTGATCTCTATATTTTGGTGTGTTTTTGCAATGGCTGGTATCAGCTTTTCCTTCTATTTTTAGTGTTTTTTTAGGGAGTTCTTGTAAGGTAGGCATGGTGGTGACAAAGTCCCCCAGCATTTGCTTTTCTGTAAAAGATTTAATTTCTCCTTTGCTTATGAAGCTTAGTTTGAAGCTAAATATGAAATTCTGGGCCAAAAATTATTTTCTTTAAGAATGCTGAATATTGGCCCCCACTCTATTCTGGATTTTAGAGTTTATGCAAAGAGGTCCACTGTTAGTCTGATGGGTTTCCCTTTACAGGTAACCTGACCTTTCTCTCTGGCTGCCCTCAGCATTTTTTCTTTCATTTCAATCTTGGAGAATCTGATGATTATGTGTCTTGGGGTTGCACTTCTTGAGGAGTATCTTAATGGTGTCCTCTGTATTTCCTGAATTTGAATGTTGGCCTGCCTTGCTAGGTTGGGGAAGTTCTCCTGTTTAATATCCTGAGGTGTGTTTTCCAGCTTGGTTCCTTCTGCCCCATCAATTTCAGGTACACCAATCAATTGTAGGTTTGGTCTTTTCACATAGTCCCATATTTCTTGGAGACATTGTTTGTTCCTTTTCATTCTTTTTATTTCTCCAATCTTGTTTTTACACCTTATTTCAGTAAGTTGATCTTCAATCTCTAATATCCTTTCTTCCACTCAAAGTCTATTATTTCTTATATACTGCACACATACTAGGCAGGTTCTATGTTAATAATAGATTCCCTTCCCCAGGACAGTGTAGTCATCCCCAACTTCTGCGAGTGTTGGCTACTCTTGGCTCACAGTTGTTCCTTTCCCTAGAAAAATCAACTTCAACCAGTGAGAGTCACCATTGTCCAGTAGCATATACCTCTACACCAAGAAACAGCACAACCAATGACGACTTTATTCTTACCCACAATAGGTCACAGCAGTCTGGTCCCCTTGCCTCAGTGTGGGAGGAATCAACCCTGTGATGTATTTCATGCTCCAGAGCTCTCATGAGGTCAGGCTGGATCAAGACTCCTGCTGAACTGTGTCCATGCTTAGACATTTCCCTGTCTCAACCTGGCTTCCCCAGTAAATTATTGAAAGAGAATTCTATATGCAATCTTTGCTTTTAAGGAACTTGTCCCAAGATAATACTTTCTTATTGAATTCTGAAACCAATCCTGAAATATACATAATACTATAGCTTAATATGAAAAGGACCATAAGTAACATAATCAATATTCAAACCGGCACCACAACCTGAGTTCTTTCCAGAGTGCCATGAAGCCAGAAGGCATATGATAAAACTGAAACTAAAATTTAAGTATCTTGATTCTGGCACAACTCTTTGCCCTTCCTCACTGCTTTTTAAATCTTTCTTCCATGACTGGAAAATATTTGTTCTTCATCTTCACTTCTGCAGAGTAAGAAATTGCAGCAACTTCTGACTTGGCTGCATCCTTTTCATCAGTAACTATCAACAAAACTGGACAGAAATCTTTATTATTTATTTCCAAGCTTTTCCCAACTTCTGGACTATATGAATAATGTCATGCCTATCAGACTACAACTTCAGTTTTACAATACTTGTGACTTTCAAATGTTGTACCTGTAATTCAAAGTATTATCTACTAAAAGGCCTTATTTTATCAGGCCACAAACACTTTCCCTGTGCTTGACATACATTGGCGGGGCAAATCTGTGGTGCATCCTAGTCAGGGGACAGAGATATTCATATGATCTTCAGTGTTTCCAACTCTCCAGACAAACATTTGCTGAAGCAGTCTCAGTTCCATATGGTCTTTGGTATCTTATTTCATACAGGTCTTTACTCAACATAACAAAGACCCTTGGTGTCTGGACCACTTTAGATACTTAAAGACCCTTCTCAAAAAAAAGTTTAAGTCCTCTGTTCTCTCATGCCCTGCTGGGGAGACGAGGTATTCTGTAACTATAGCTAATGCTCCCTCCCATCTCCATGCCACACTCAAGTACTTAGGAATCAATAAACTGTCCCTTCAGCCTCAAACTTGGAGTTTTGAATTTGATTCAGACTTTATCCCAAAATAGCAACATAGACCGTCTCTAATCTTTAGTCTGTGCAACTAATAAGACTTTTTTTTAACCAGTTCTCACCCTCTGACTCTAGTTCTTCCAGCTATCCATCAGATGTACCTTTATATAATTCAGGAGTGATGTTGCAGTTGAGGCTGGATATGGAGTTAGGGTTCTATAACCAAAAAAATTATGACTTACAAGATTTTTAAAGTAGTTTGTTATTTTTCTTCACTTTGCATTTCTGTTTTACTGTTTCATTCCTAAAGCAATGTCTATCAAATGCCTTGGGGAAAGAGCGAAGTACTTTAGGAACCATGAGAGCATATCTGTTATTGCATAAAAATATTTTTCTTGTCCTTGATAAAAAGAATCATAAAACCAATCTCATAAAGTAAAGATGTGGCATAAAAGTAGAATGGGCATACATTAAATAAATGCACCTTTGGTATAGCAATAATAACTTAATAAAAAACAAGAGAGGAAGCAAATTTTTAGAAATGATGTATGTTTATGGCATGATTGCCTTGTCTGTATAAAGTGAATATGTGGACCTTTTTGTATGTCAATGATACATCAATGAAAATGTTTTGTTTTGTTGTTGTTTTGTATTTTGTTTTTGTTTGTTTTCTGAGACGGGGTCTCACTCTGTTGTCCAGGCTGGAGTGCAGTGGTGTGATCATAGCTCACTGCAGCCTCCACCTCTCGGGCTCCCACCTCCATTCTCCCAAGTTGCTGGGACTCCAGGCATATGTCACCACTCCTGGTGATTTTTTTTTTTTTTTTTTTTTTTTTTAGACAAGGTCTCACTATGTTGCCCAGGCTGGTCTCAAACTCTTGGGCTCAAGTTATCCTCCTCCCTCTACCTCCAAAAGTGTAGGGGTTATAGACATGAATCACCAAGCCCAGCCAAAAAAATATTTTAAAACTTAAGTGGAAAAAGAAGACTAGAAAACATTACAAGTAGACCAAATGGCATCTTTCATTTTCCTTTGGGCTCTCAATTATTTTCAGAATTATGAAAATATTTCCCAAATCAATCAAACCTTTAATATTATTACTCTTAGTTTTCATTTGCATCTAGAGAGCAAACAGAACTTCATTGCCTTGCAATCTAAGCTCTACATCAGGCATTCCTCAGGCACAGCAGGTTTGGGTACAGACTGCAGGTGTCTGGGGAGCACTGTGTGCTCATTGCACAGAGGTAGGTGGCTGAATCACTGGGCTGGGAGTCTCTGATGAACAAGGAAATATACTGGCTGGATTTATTGAGCTGTGCTGTAAACCTTCCATCTTCTTTTTTATCACTGGAATATATGAACGTCAGCAACTCTGGACCTTTTCTGGAATACTGTCTGTACCACATGAAGTATTGAAAAGCACGGTTGCTGTAAGTGCAGCTGAGAGAGGCAATGGCTCCCTCTGGAACACTGAGGGATCCAGGATTCTGCTCCACCTCCTTCTGTTGGCTCCAAACCCCTATGAAGAAGACAGTAGACAGAGAGAGAAGACAGATTGGGTAGTGGACACTTAGTTCCCGGAATTTAAATTATCTTTTCACAGGTCCTCCACTCTCCCCAGTCTCACTTTGTTAGAGAAAAAAAATCACTCATGTTTCTTCCCACAGGCCTAGAATAGACAATAATTGCAAACAATGTACATGTACATTACATTTCTATAGAAATGCCCTAAACTCACAGCTTAGCTGAAGCCACAGGATCGCCAGTAAAATTCTCAAGAATTTCATCATTCTTTTCTGTCCTGGGTCGCCGAGGATTCAAATCTTAAACCCTAAAAAAAAAAAAAAAAATGTAGCTCAGACGTTTCTCATTTTTCTTTTTAAAACCTCTGCTCCATCACTAAGCTCCTCCCTCGTATCTCCCTCTGTCTCTTTCTCATTCGTGTGTGTGTGTGCACTTGCACGTGCACCTGTGTCCTCCCTCTCCTCCCCCCACAGGAGCACAGGAAAGCTTTCCTCAAGGTTCCTGAGAAGACACTGCCATCTTGAGGACTCATAAAAGTGATCAAAGATGTATTCAAACTACAGATCCATGTTATGTGAACTGTTAAAAGTAAAAATGACACTTTAAATTCAAAATATACAAGGTACTCCGACAACTCAATACTCACGCACAAAAGAAAGTCAAGCAATCCAATTTAAAAATGGGCAGAGGATCTAAGTTGACATTTCTCAAAAGAAGACAAATGGTCAATAAGTATTTAAAACATGCTTGACATCACTGATCAACAAGGAAATGCAAATCAAAACCACAATGAAATATCATCCTATCCCAATTAGAATCCCAAAAAGATTAAAAATAATAGATGTGATGAGGATGCGTAGAAAAAGGAACTCTCAAACTGCTGGTAGGAATGTAAATTAGTACAGTCACTCTGGAAAACAGTAGGGAAATTTCTCAAAAATCTAATAATAGAACTACCATACAATCCAGCAATCCAACTATTGAGTATTTATCCAAAGGAAAGGAAATCAGTGTATTGAAAGCATATCTGCCTCCTCATGTTTATTGCAGCACTATCACATTCTGTAAAGCCAGCATTATTCTGATACCAAAACCTAGAATAGACACAACAACAAAAAAAAAGAAAACCTCAGGCCGATGTCCTTGGTGAATATACATGAAAAAGTCCTAAACAAAATACTAGCAAACCAAATCCTACCGCTAATCCAACACAATCGAGTAGTCTTTATTTCTGAAATGCAAGGTTAGTTTAATATACACAAATCGATAAATGTGATTCTTCACATAGGCAGAACTGAAAAAAAACTACATTATCACCTCACTAGGCATAAAAAACATTTGATGAAATTCAAAATCCCTCCAGGTTAAAAATCCTCAACAAAGTAGGCATTGAAGAAACATACCTCAAAATAATAATAATCTGTCAAAATAAGAGCCATGTCTGACAAGTCCACAGCCAATGTTATACTGAACAAGCAAGAGCTGGAAGCATTCCCTTTGAGAACCAAAACATGACAAAGATGCTCACTCTCACCACTTCTATTTAACATAGTACTGGATATCCTAGCCAGAGCATTCAGGCAAGAGAAAGAAATAAATGGCATCCAAATAGGAAGAGAGGAAGTCAAACTCTTTCTTCTCACACTATCTGATGTTTTACTTAGAAAACCCCATGGCCTCTGCTAAAAGCCTCCTAGATTTAATTTAAAAAAAGACTTCAGCAAAGTTTCAGGATATGAAATCAATGTACAAGAATCAGTAGCATTCTATAAACCGAAAACATCCAAGCTGAGAGCAAAATCAAGAATGCTATCCCATTCATTATAGCCACACAAAATGTTATCTAGGAACAGCTAACCAGGGAGGTGAAAGATACCTAAAATAAGAGTTACAAAAGAGCTGAAAGAAATCATAGACCACATGAACAAATGGAAAGACATTTCATGCTCGTAGATTGGAAGAATCAATGTCATCAAAATGTCCATACTGCCCAAAGAATCTACGGATTCAAAACTATTCCTATCAAATTATCAGGGTAATTTTTCACAGAATTAGTAGAAATCATCCTAAAATTCATATGGAACCAAAAAAGAGCCTGAATAGCCAAAGTAATCCTTAGCAAAAGAAAGAACAAAACTGGAAACATCACATTACCCAGTACCCTGTTGTTCCACCTCCAGCCACAGTCTAACTGCAACTGCATTAGAGTCCTAGCCAGAACTGCCCAGCTAAGCACTGCCCAAATTCCTGACCCAGAGAAACCATGAGCAATAATAAAAATGCTTGCTGTTGTCTTAAGCCACTAAGCTTTGGGGCAATTTATTATGCAGCAATAGGGGGCCAGAATGCCTGTGCCCCACTCCTAGCTTCCATTTTGCTGTAATTTATGCTTTGAGTAAGTGATACTGTCCCTGTTCATTCTACCTTTTTCATCTATTAAATGAGGGCATAAGCTGGATTAGTATTAGTATTTTCTAAACTGTGGTTAACATAGAAGGTCATGATAGACGGTACACAGATGGTCTTTTTAATTGTTACACATGTAATGTTATTTTCATTTGTTAATTTCATTGTAACAAATATAGCCTGCACATATAGATGTATAGTTTATTTCAGCCTTTCAGCCTGAAAGCCACACTTTATTCCAGGAGCAATAGAAAGCTATTGAAGCATGTTTGACAAGTGGAGAAAGCTCTTTATTTATACTTTAACAAATCATTCTGGCAACGCATCAGATGGGTGCTTCTTAAACTTTGCTGTGATAGAATTGCCTGGAAATCTTGAAAAAAATGCAGATTCAAATTCAATCAGCCTGGGGTAGATCCTGAGAATAAGCACAGTTTCAGACAATGTTGGTTCACACTTTGAGTAGCAAGAACATAGATAATTAATTGCCTTGAGAAAAAAAGAGACCAGTTAGAAGGTAGATTGGACTGGAACAGTATTTTTCACACTTCCAAAAAATACATGTTACTGTATGAAAGGATACTTACTCTGTGTGATGAAATCTGATGTTTTCTTATCCCATTTTATTCATTTACTTTAACAATAAAAAGTATAAAATCGGCCGGGCGCGGTGGCTCAAGCTTGTAATCCCAGCACTTTGGGAGGCCGAGGCGGGTGGATCACGAGGTCGAGAGATCGAGACCATCCTGGTCAACATGGTGAAACCCCGTCTCTACTAAAAAGACAAAAAATTAGCTGGGCATGGTGGCACGTGCCTGTAATCCCAGCTACTCAGGAGGCTGAGGCAGGAGAATTGCCTGAACCCGGGAGGCGGAGGTTGCGGTGAGCCGAGATCGTGCCATTGCACTCCAGCCTGGGTAACAAGAGTGAAACTCCGTCTCAAAAAAAAAAAAAAAAAAAAAAAAAAAAAAAAAAAAAAAAAAAAGTATAAAATCACAAGTTAAAAGAAAAGAATAATAAAAAATGAAATTTTTACTTAACAAAATGGAAGCTAGTTTAAAATAACAATGTTTAAAATTGGTAAAATATTGGAAAATCAGCATCATCATGTGCTACTGTTGAAATTACTGTTGAAGTTCGGTGAGAAATAGCTTCATGGAAATTAGGGATTCAGTATCATGTGTTTTTCTTTATGCAAGAAACTCCACTTCCATTAAAGCTACAACTTTAACGATGTTAATAAAAACATTGTCAGCCGGGCGTGGTGGGTCAAGTCTGTAATCCCAGCACTTTGGGAGGCTGAGGTGGGTGGATCACGAGGTCAAGAGATCAAGACCATCCTGGTCAACATGGTGAAACCCCGTCTCTATTAAAAATACAAAAAATTAGCTGAGCATGGTGGCACGTGCCTGTAATCCCAGCTACTCAGGAGGCTGAGGCAGGAGAATTGCCTGAACCCAGGAGGCGGAGGTTGCGGTGAGCCGAGATCGCGCCATTGCACTCCAGCCTGGGTAACAAGAGCGAAACTCCGTCTCAAAAAAAAAAAAAAAAATTGTCTATAATACTGTATAAGTGGAAACAATAGAAATAAAGATTTTTTTAGAAAGCATATTTATATAATGGACACTAGGCAATAATTTATAATTATTCCCTCAATATGTGCTTCCTGAGTTGAAAATACCAAAATATAAAGTTGAAATCAAAAACTATGTTAATAAACTTGATATATTATAAATCACATTTATACAAAAATATAGCTTTATATGTGCACCAAAATTTTTTCTCCATGCAAATAGCTATCATTTCTAGATTATTAAATTATAGGAGTGTTCTACCTTTTCTGGGTGTTTATATCTCCTAATTTATTCCAAAGAACATATAATTAAGTAATAAAAATATAATTTAGTTTTAAATTACAACATATAACTTCTTTTTTTCAAACACTGAATCCTGCTTTACATCCTTCATGGAAAAACAAGTGACAAGAGGCCAGAATGTCTGTGTTCCACTCCTAGCTTCCATTTCTCTATAATTCATACTTTGAATAAGTGATACTGTCCCTGTTCATTCTACTTTTTTCATCTATTAAATGAGGGACACGAGCTGGATCAGTATTTTCTAAATTGTGGTTAACAGGAGATCA
Organism: Saimiri boliviensis; assembly: GCF_048565385.1. NCBI lineage: Eukaryota > Metazoa > Chordata > Mammalia > Primates > Cebidae > Saimiri > Saimiri boliviensis. The sequence goes on along the minus strand of NC_133450.1, from coordinate 45,498,147 downwards.
TGATAGGCAGTACACAGATGGTCTTTTAAGTTGTTATAAATGTAATGTTATTTTAATTTGTATCAGGAACAAATATAACCTGCACATCAGATGTATAGTTTATATTAAATATGGTTTCACTGATAGTATCCATGAAAATAAGAATAATATTTTACAGAGTTTTGAAGTCTACTCAACATGAAAGTTAATCTAATATTAAATTAAGTAAATGATAATATAGATGATACAAATACAAGAAACATCATGAATTTACAAGCAAATGGGTAAAATACTGTTGGTGAGAGTACAGCGTGGGGAAAACTTGCCTCTTGGCCTCAGAGCCTGTGCCAGTGGTCTGTCCCTTTACAATAAAGGACAGAGCAGTGAAAGTAATCTGTGGGCAAATGGGCCTGGAACCAGCAGAGCACAATCTACACTGAGGAATGAAATTTCAGTAATAACAAAATGAAAGTTAATTTAATACAAATTCAGCTTCATCACATAAGACAGATGGTGTATTACCTTCAGTTCTGCTTGGAGACAGAGGTTATAAAGAAAGTTCTCTCTACATATAAAGACAACACCTTCACTCCCACCTCTATGCTAAGCCTGCGTCAAGGGTCCCAGCTGCAGGTTGTGGTACAGGCTGCAGGTACTTGGGGACACTGTGCCACAAAGCACAGAAGTGGGTGCATGGATCTCTGGAATAAGAGGCCAGCATATTCAAAACACTATAAAATTTCTCTTTTCCAAGCACTTCTTTAAAACGTTTGTCTCCCTGCTTCTTAAGGTTTGATTGAATTAAGGTCAAAGACACAAGTTCTTTTCCAGAACTGCAGGAACCAATGGAAGTTGAAGAACATTCTCTCCTCATAAATACAATTAAGAATCGTGTGCATTCCCTCCTGGATACTCAGGAATGAAGGACTCTGCTCCAGTGTATGGAAGCTGTTCACCCCTGTTTAAACAGAGAAGCACAGACTACCCACTGAGTGGCACCCATGAAGGACAAATTAAAACTAATGTAGCAGAGAGTTCAGGAACTGACCTGAGATTTGAGCCACCCAAACAGGTTTCTGAATAGAAATGAACTGACAACAAAAGATTGTATGATTTTTCGTGTGTATGTGTGTAAACAGCTTATATATGAAGCAGCTAGAGAAAAGCAATATTTTACATCATTGGAGGACAATTACTTGAATGGCCGTGGATTTCTATTCAGAAAGCATGAAGTCTAAAAGACAATGAAATGGCATCTTTAAAGTGGGGTGGGGCAGGGAAAGTGTTGACACAGAATTACAGACCCAGTAAAAACTGTCTTCCAGAAATAAAGGGCAAGTTAAAAATATATTTTCAGACAATGAACAAATGAAAAATATGGTTCCCAGCAATTCTACTCTAGAAGAAGTGCTGAAGGAAGTTTTTAAGTTTGAAGGGAATTTCAGATATAGCCCCTGGTGTCAGAGGAAAAGGCAAATTTTCAGGAACAAAAGAATACCAAAAACGATAAATAGCTGTTAAGTATAAAATACTTCTTATTCTCCACGTTAAGTTTTATAAAGCACATATAATTGTTGAAGGCAAAAATTATAACATTGTATGGTAAAGTTTTCTGTATATTATGATTTTTAAAAATGAGACAAGGATCTCGCTCTATTGCCTAGGCTGGAATACAGTGGCATGATCATAGCTAACTGCAGCCTCGAACTCCTAGGCTCAAGCTATCATACAGCCTCAATCTCCTGAGTAGTTGAAACTACAGATAAATGCCACTGTACCTGGCTAATTTTTTTCATTTCGTAGAGATGGGGTCTCACTTTGTTGTCCAGGCTTGTCTCAAACTCCTGAGTTCAAGCAAACCTCCCGCCTCTGCCTCCCAGTATTGAGAATATAAACATAAGCCACTGCTCCAGGCCTGATGAAGTTTTCAATATATTTAACTAATGTATATGAACAACAATAACAAACTTTAGTGTTGGTAAAGAGACATTGTATAAGATTTCAACATTTCAAATAAAGAGGTATGATATTTGCTCACAGAAGACCCTGGATAATTAGGCATGTACGTTGCCATCTCCAGAGCAACTACTCAAAAAGTACAGAGATATAGCCAAAAAGTTCATAGATAATTAAAATATGAATTTAAAAGTATTTAAATAACCCAAAGGGAGTCAGAAAAAAAAGAACAAAAGAAAGAACATGGGTGAAACATAAAAACAATAATGAAATATACTTAAATCCAACCTGATGGATATTTATGTTCAATTTTAATTATCTAAACTTCACAATGCAGAAACACACTTTAAAATCATAGATAGTTTAAAATTAAATAGTTGAAAAGATACAGCACACATCAGTAAGCATCAGCTATTGAATGCTATTGAATGGCTATTTAACATTGTAAAGCAGACTTCAAGGTTGAGTTCTTGAGTCACAGGAAATCTCAGCATCTCAGGAGGTTTGTGTTCAGCTCCCCTGCAGTCTCAGGCACTGTGTCACTCACAGCACAGAAGTACTCAGCTGCGTCGCTCACATGGGCTGAGGATTTCTTCAGGTGGAAAGAATTTTCACTCTTCTTAATTTCAGCCTGAAAACCTTTGATGCCTTTAACCAGGGTGGGTCCTGATACATACTTCAGGAGAAAGTGGAGTCCTTGGTTGGGGTATTGCACATACCAGAAGGGATACACTGTAACAGACGACGAGTAGTTGCACTTCAGCAGCACAGGTGCTCCTTCAGAGACAGTGACCTGGCCGTCAAGCTGGGTCACAGACTGGGCTCTGGTTCCTCCTGCAACACCAATGCTGTGTTAAGTAAAAGCAGCACAGACTTCTCTAAGAAAAGCTGTCTCTATTTAGAGGCAATTACAACATAGTCACATTTACAAAAGGAGGAAAAGGAATGGAATGCTACTCACCCAGGACAAAAATCACCGCGAGCACTGGGACGAGCAGCAGGAGCATGGCTGAGCAGTGGCAACGCTGCAGGACCCTGAGAGGGTGGACAGAAGCCAGGAGCACTGAGCCTTCGGAGCTAGGTGCAGTAGGGAGGTTGGATTGGATAAGTCCCTGACTTTGAAAAGTTTCGAAAATGGCTAAAGAAAGGTTTTCTCTTAAAGAGCCTGGATGCTTTCTGGTTTCTGGCCTCTTGTTCTCGTCACAGCTCCGTATCTACACAGACATCAGTGAGCTGCATCAGCCAACTGCAGGGGGGAGGCTCAGTGGATGAGAATGGTCTGCAGTGAACACAAATGCCTCCTTGGTGCAACGTCGCCCCCTGGAGGCCACAGGCGGAACCACGGATCCAAGGAAGTGAATGGTTTGCTTCTCATTTGAGAGACATGATACCAAACCAACAGAAAGTGTTTCTTTCTTCCCGAATCTGCGAATGCCACCTTCTGTAGAGTACATAGTTTTAATCCTAGATACATGAGAAATGAGAGTTATTTAAAAATAGAAGAGTAATTTACTTTACTGAGCAATTATTCGCAGAAGACAACATTCTTGACTTTGGAATACCATTGAGACATTCTATATTATTTTGTAAAGCCATTCATCAAGGAGAGGGGAGGTGATCAGTTGGCTCAGTCGTGGCTGAGTTCATATGGCCTTGTGTTTCTGAATGTAAGCATTACAGTAAATGAAAAAGATTATTTCTTTATTCAAATCTTTAAAAAAAATTAACAAGTTAGACCAGAGACTCATATTTAATGTCAGTGTGGACCACATGTCATTAATTAATTAATCAAGGCAAACAAATATGGCAAGATTTTTTGTGTTAAACGAAAACGTGAAAGAGGCCCCTGGTTTCAGGTCAACAACTTTGATATTTGTAACTGTAGGATAAAACAACTTAGGTACTTCATGTTTAAAAAGAGTCCTGTTCCAATTGTCAATGCTCCTATAGACTGATATATTATGCCAAGTTATGATATCTCACACTAAAAACAACATTAATAGAGGCCCATCTATGGAGAAACTTGAGTGGAATAAGTGTAAGAAAATAAAACAAATAAATAATCCTGAGAAGAAATAAGAAAAAAAAGAAAAGAAAAAGAAACCTGTGTTAACTCAGTAAAGTTGGGAGGAGTGCAACCAGCAGACACGAAATGAGAGGACCTTGTGGGAGGTATAGAAGATGTGGGAGACATTGATAGGAACACTCAACAGAGCTAGGCAAGCAGCAGTCCCTGTGGGTGGGATACAGGGGGCATTGAACTGGAGTGGTCAACTCTTACAGCCTAATAAGATGAAACTCTTGAGTGAGAAGCAGTCTTCATCCAACTTATTTTAGCATAGAGATCACTGGATCCTAAAATTGCAAACACCAAATGAGGAGAGAAATCTCAGGCAAAATGAGAATCTGGCCAACAAGTATTCCTTTCACAAGGTCAGAACAAAGTCTCTTTTTTCTGTGTACTCCATTCACTAGTGCCAGCCTGGAATGTTTTCCCTTGCACTTCTGATCTATTTCTTGGTTCTCCCTGTAGATTTTTTATGTGTAAGACAAAATTACATAGCCAGTTTGAAAATTTAAATGTTACTAGGATGTGCTTCTGATTCAAAATATCTAACTGAGCATATGTATTCTCCTCCTATCTTTCCAATATTCCCACTAAAATAAAATTTAGAAGTATAAAAAGAATTACTTGAATTCATAATGGTAAAAGAAATAATAAAAAGATGAAAGGTATTACAACTTTTGGCTACCCTTGGCTCACAGTTGCCCCTTTCCCTAGAAAATCGACCTCTGCCAATGAGAGCCACCATTGTCCAGTAGAGTATACCTCGACCCCAAGAAACACCACAGTCAATGACGACTTTATTCTTATGCACAATAGGTCAACAGTCTGACCCCCTTGCCTCAGTGTGGAAAGGATCAATCTTGTGATGCAATTCATGCTCCAGAGCTCCCATGAGATCAGGCTGGATAAAGACTCCACTAGCTGGCACGTTTATGCTTAGCCTTTTCCCATCTCAACCTGGTTCCTCAATCAATTATGGATAAAGAATTTCCAATTCAGGCTCTGCTTCTAATGAACTTATCCCAAGACAATATTTCATCTTATTTAATCCTGAGTCCAATCCTGAAATATATATAATAGTATAGCTTAATATAAATGGCTCATTAGGAACATAATTGGTATTCAAATGAGCACCACAGCCCAGGCTCTTTCCAGAGTGCCAGGGTGCCTGCAGGCATACGGTAAAAGTGGCACTAAAATTGAAGTACTTTGATTTTGATATCAGTACAACTTTCTGATCATCCTCACTGCCTTACAAATCTTTCTTACATGACTTGGCAATATTTCCTCAAAGTCTTCGTTTCTGCAGATTAACAATTTGAAGCAAATGTTGACTGGTTTGCCTCTTTCATTGGTAACTATGTAAACTAGCTTAACAGAAATCTTGATTCTTCATTTCCAAATTTTTTCCACCTCCTGTACTACATAAACAATGTCATGACTAACAGACCACAAATTTGGTTTTACAATAAATGTGACTTTTCAAGCTTTTTTCTGTAATTCAATATACTAAAGAGCATTATTTTCATTAGGAAACAAATATTTTTCCTGGGCTTGGCATACCTTGCAGGACAAATCTATAGTGCCAGGTGATCAGAGGAGGGAGGCATTTATAAGCTCTTTAGCATTTCCAGCTCTCCTGACCAACATTTGCTGAAACCTTCTCAATACCATATGGTCTTTGGCAACTGATTATTACAGGTCTTTGCTTATCATATTAAAACCCCTTGATGTCTGGACTTCTTTTAGATACTACTCAGAGATCCTCCTGAATAAATTTTAGATTGTTCCATGCTCCCATGCCCTGCCTAGGGATATGGCATGCTATGGTGAGGGCTAATGCTCCCTATCATCTTCAAGACACACTTAAATACATAGGTATCAATATATTATTTTACAAGGCTCAAGCCAGGAGTTTTAAGTTCAATTCAGACTTTACCCCAAAATGGCAATATAGACCCTGTCTAATATTTAGTCACTGCAACTATCTAGACTTCTAGTTTTAACCAGTTCTGACTGGTTAAAACAAATCACTCTGAAAAAGCCGGGTGCGGTGGCTCAAGCCTGTAATCCCAGCACTTTGGGAGGCCGAGGTGGGTGGATCACGAGGTCAAGAGATCAAGACCATCCTGGTCAACAAGGTGAAACCCCGTCTCTACTAAAAATACAAAAAATTAGCTGGGCATGGTGGCGCGTGCCTGTAATCCCAGCTACTCAGGAGGCTGAGGCAGGAGAATTGCCTGAACCCAGGAGGCGGAGGTTGCGGTGAGCCGAGATCGCGCCATAGCACTCCAGCCTGGGTAACAAGAGCAAAACTCCATCTCAAAAAAAAAAAAAAAAAAAAAAAATCACTCTGACTAATTCTTCCATCTATCCACCAATTATACCCTTACATAAATCAGGAGTGGTACTGCAGCTGAGGCTGGAGATGAGGTGAGGGTTCTATAACCAAAGGAATTTATGACTTATAGAATTTTCAAAATCATTTGCTTATGACTTTTTCTCTACTTTGCATTTCTGTTTTGCTGTGGCATTCCCAAATCAATGACTGTCAAACATTTTGAGTAACTAAAGAAGGAAAAATGGAAGGTGTCCTGGGAACTATGAGAGAATATCTGTCATTGTGTGAAAATATTTTCTTGTCATATAATTTAAAAATCATAAACCTAATCTCATAAAGAAGTGGCATAAAACTAGACTGAGCACCAGGATGTATACATTAAATATGTGCACCTTTTTGTATAGCAATCATACCTTAAGTTTTAAAAAAAGAGAGAGGAAGTAAACTTTTAAAATGATGTTGTGGCATAGACTGTGATGTATGTTTAAAGTAAGCATGCATACCTTTTTGTTTACCTTTTTTATCAATCAGACCTCAATTTAAAAATCCTTAAAACTAGAGTGGAAACACAAGACTAAAAGATATTTTAACCAGAACAAGATTTTTGTTTTCACTTTTTTAGGGTCTCAATTATTTTCAGAATTATGAAAATACTTCCCTAATTAATTATTCCTCCATACTAGTACTTTTAATTTCCACTTGAACCTAGAGAGCAAAGAGAACTTCACTACCCTGCAGTCTAAGCTCTATACCAGGCATGCCTCAAGCACAGCAGGTTTGGGTACAGACTGCAGGTGTCTGGGGAGCACCGTGTGCTCACTGCACAGAGGTAGGTGGCTGAGTCACTGAGCTGGGAGTCTCTGATGAGCAGGGAAACATACTGGCTGGCTCTATTGAGCTGCGCTGTAAACCTTCCATCTTCATTACCACTGGAGTATACAGACATCAGCAACTCAGGGCTTTTCCCAGGATATTGCCTGTACCAGTAAAAGGACTGAGAACCACGGTCACTGTAAGTGCAGTTGAGAGAGGCAATGACTCCCTCTGGGACATTGAGGGGTCCAGAATTCTGCTCCACCTTCTGTTGGCTCCAAACCCCTGTGAAAAAGACAGTGGTCAGACAGAGAAGACTAGCTGGGTAATGGATACTTACTCCCCAGAATTTAAATCCCCTTTTCACTGGTGCCCCCACTCTCCCTTAGTTAGAAAAATAAAATCATAATTCTACCTATAAATGTAGAATATACAATAACTCCAAATACTGTACATTATTTTCCTATATAGAGATGCCCAAAACTCACAGCTTAACTGAAGCCACAGGATCACTAGTAAAACTGTCAAGGATTTCATCATTCTTTCCCGCCCTGGTTCACTGAGTATTCAAATTTTAAATTCTACCCAAAAAATGAACCTAGAATGAATGTTTCTAGTTTTTCTACCTTAAAAATCATAAAAAGAATCTGTTTTACCAATTAGAAAAAATGATGCTCTTTTTAACACCCCTAATTCACCACTAAGCCCCTCCCCTTATCTTTCCTCCTTCTCCTCCTTCTTCTCTCTCTCTCTCTCTCTCTCTCTCTCTCTCTCTCACACACACACACACACACACACACACACACACACACACACACGAGCACTTGAGAGCTTTCCTCAAGGTCTCTAAGAATACACTGCCATCTTGTGGAATCATAATAGTGATCAAAGGTGTACCCAAAATGAAAAGCCTTATTATCTGAACAGGTGAATTTAAAAATCTGACATATTAGTTAAATTAAAAATTTGAGAAGCAAGTTTTCCAAATCCATGTCTGTGGGGATGTTTATGTTTGTATGTGTTTTATATCAAATGGCAACTGTTGTATGAGTAAGGGCAGTTGTTTCTAATAGTCCACCTTCCTACACTGAAATAACAGTCATGAAGTATTCTATTATAAAAATTTAGGCAAGATTCTTTGAATATTTGTAACAAAAACAACATGGGTCAATAGCTCTAATGTTGTATCCAAGAGTGACATCAGTGCTAGCAAAATGATAGAATTTATACTACCTCAAAGTTGTACTGCAAAAGCTTCTGTGCCTAATAATGTCTAGAAAACATATAAAAAACTCTCCTTCATATGCCTTAAGGACAGTGTTATGGCAGTCAATCAAAGAGAAATCACAGACCCCTTCCCGAGTGGATTAAGTGGTCTTCATTTTCCACAGCATGAAATTTTCTAGAAATGTCTTGTGGACTTCAAAGTACTGAAAAGCAAGATCTTATTCAAAGGCAACTTATTTTAAGATACTACTGTAAATGCTACTAATTTTGTGTCAATTTGAAACATATAAGTTGTACTATTAAAACAACAAAAGAGATTTTTATACACATGCAAAAACGCAAGTATGTTTACCCATTGTGTTCCCATTAATATATATCTAAAGTTATTGTTTACCATTAGTTTGTTAAATAATTTAGGGGGGAAATGGTAGTTATAAATGAAAACTACAAAAATATTGGCATTATTCTTATTTATGTAACTACCTTCATCATTGTTCATTATTTTTGTATGGCTCCAAGTTACTGTCTAGTATCATTTCTTTTCTCCCTGAAAGATTCCCTTTAGATTTTCTTGCAGAGCAAGTCCGCAAGTGATGAATACTCTCAGTCTTTGTTTATCTGGGACTGTCTTAATTTCTCCTTTGTTTTAGAACAACAGTTTTACCAGATATAAATTGTTGGTTGATAATTTTTTAAACACTTTATGCCATCCTACTGCCTTCTGGCTTCCATGGTTTCTAGTTAACAACTGACTGCTAATCTTATTAAGGATCTCTTGCATCTTTCAAGATTCTCAATTTGCCTTTTTCTGTAAACAGTTTGGTCATAATGTGTCTCACTGTGAATTTTTTTCTTTTCTTTTTTTTTTTTGCCTTTATTCTACTTAGGGCTTGTTGCATTTCTTGGGTGTGTAGATTCACGTCTTCTCTCAAATTTGGGGAGTTTGGGGTCATCATGTCACAAATGCACTTCCTGAATCTTTCTGTCTCTCCTCCCATTCTGGGAATTCTGTTATACTTACGCCTGTGCTATTGTTAATGTCCCACAGGTCATCTAAGCTCTTATATACATATTTTTTCATTCTTTTTTCCTTCTGCTTTTTAGACTAAATAATTTTATTTGGTTTATCTTCGCATTTGTAGATTCTTTCTCCTGCTTGCTTTTATGTCCCTTTAGCAAACTGCGTTTTAGAAAAAACTTCTCTCTGTGGCCAATTCTCCATCCTGAGGGGATTCTGAGTTGTGTTGAAACACAAGGAAGCCCTTTGAATTAGTCCTTCAATGAGCCACCTGAGAGGTCAAAGTAGTCAAGCACCATTCATTGATAACAAAGTCCACTGTGCTTCCTCCAGCATTAGGAACCCACACTTGGACTAGAGGATGTCATTTAAAGACTGTCTTAAAGCCAGTGATGAGAAAATGGAGCAAAGGTAAATTAAAAATAACACAAAATTATCCTCCCAGGTTGCAATTATTTTTTTATTAACTAACTATGTGTTTAGTAGCTGTAAATCTTTCTGTGGTATTTGGCTGGAGTAAACTGGTTATGGCCTTACAGTTTTGTGTCTTAACAGTCTGCTATTTTCCTGGTCTTTTGGCTAAGGAAAGCAAAAGCCTCGTCTTTGGGCTTTTTTATACGTATCCACTAACATTTCCAGGTCAGTGGCTAGTCCTGGTTGTATGAGGCAAAGGGAAACTCATAAAGCTCACTGCTCTAGCATTGCTCAAGTCCTAAATTTCTTAACCAGCTGGGCTTTTTGTCCCCACTTTTTAGAATCTTTTAATTTTTTTATGCACAGATAACAGTGGTTTGAATTACAATTCTTCAATGGTGTGAACACAGTACACAATCAGTAGAAACTATATTTTGTAAACCTATACAACTATTCTGTTTCTCCCTTTAGGTACAGTATTCAATAAATTACATTAGATATTCAACACTTCATTATAAAATAGGCTTTGTTAGGAATAATTTTGCCCAACCTTAGGCTAATGTAAGTGTTCTGAGCACATCTAAGACAGGCTAAGCTAAGTTATGTTGTTCAGCATATTGGATGTATTTAATGTATTTTTTACTTACAGTATTTTCAACTTATAAGTCCCCTTGACTTATAATGGGGACACAATCCCATTGTAAGTCAAGGAACATCTGTACTATCCAGAATCATTAGCTGTATGTAACAAGATCAATGGGAAAAAGTACACCTTCTCTAACTTTCTAGAAGTGGAAAGCATGGTGCTTCTTTTTATCTCCTAACAGCAACCTTAGAACAGCCTGGGTGGTGTACTCTCCTGGTAGCAACATAGTCAGAACGGTATTAAAACTGAATTCTGGTTCAGCTACCTGCATTCTTTTGTTGGACAAACATGGTCTTATATTATGAAATTAACTATCATTAATTTGAATGTTCTGCTCCATGAATTCTTGAACAATGGTCCACAAGGGCCCAGGTGATGAATAATATATTGTTCCTCTATTTATTGTTCTAGACAAAAGGTTTGAGTATGACTAGGAACTGACCACAAAAAAAGACAGCGCTTTAGCCACCAGAATGGGATAAACAACTTTTGTGAGTGTGGAAAAAAGCAACGACACTGGCACCTAGTAAGGGAAAACCCGGGACCATTGAAGGTGGAGCAGGTGAGGATTGATGCTCTCCTTGTATGCTAGATGAAGCACACAGCCTAGCAAGGCAACCATACAGTTTCTCTGTTTACTGGTTTGTCATCTTTCACTATTCCATGAAAACAGAAAACTCCTGTGAATATGGCTTCTCCTGAACATTTCTGCATCATGAATGGCAGCTTTCCAATACAGATTCCCCATCCTCTTAAGTATGAAAACACAGGAATCAGCACAACATTTTCTCAATCTGACTCAAACAAATGTGTATTTTTCCCCTAGTGTCTTGGGTTATACCATGACTGGCTACAGAGGTTGCAAATACTCCCTGACACTGTTCATACAGCTTAACCAAAGTGAACTAATGTTGATCCAAATAAAGTTTAGCAATAAATTTCAAACTGGATTAATCTAGCATCTTTGGTTATGTTTATGTCTGAGAATAGGACCGTAGGAGATCTCTATGTTGGGAATAGTAGTTACTTTTTGGCAATTAAAACAAAGATCAGCATGTTAGTCAAAACTTCCATGTGTGGCTCATATTAAATAATATGCTGTATCCTAGCTGTCTATACTTTCCAAATTGTTCACAGCTGGCAGAATCTAGGATGCTATGAGGCATGAATGAGGTTGCTATTGCAGGTTTGGCCTCCTCCTCGTGCTTAGAGTTCTACTGACAGTAGCCATAATTAAATGTTGTGTGAGACAAATTCAGTGCATTTGGTCTCTGCCTCTTTCAGTCAAATTAATCAGAATGACTGATGGAATGGGACTGTCATAAGAAAAATTTCTAGCCGCTAACATGATACAGAACCATGGTGTGGATATTGTTGAATATCCACTAGGGGATAAGAGTCTCTTGTAGGGGTACAAGAGTCCACTGTGAGTCTCTTGTAGCCCTACATGACCTGCTGGGTATGCCAATACTGTAAGGCCATGACCACTCTACCTGGACCACTTTTCAGAGTTATGCTTCCAGCAAGCAGCCTTAAGGGATGAGGCAATGCCTCCCTGTATGACAAAGAGAAAACTGGCTTACTGTTTACTGTTGCTAAAAATTTCCCAAGCTCAGAGTTCCTCAGCTATGATACAGCACCACTGCATGCAAAGTATTCATCAGCACTCACTATATCATCTTTTGGGGACTTAAGAGAAAGAGTAACTAAAGTGAACATACTAATGTTTAGGCTGTTTGCTGTGCCACAAGTAATAAAACGGTTTGTCTCTGACTAAGGAGTCTCATGTCTTTACTGACAACCTCAATGAAACAACATGCTCATTAGCTTTCAAGAAGAGGGAAAAAAGCCAAGAGCCGATAACCCCCTTCTCTACTATAGTAAAGTCTTGAACTACATGTGAGAAAGATAAGTTTCTCCAAACTAGTCTGAAACAGACTGTTTTTGAAGACTGTCATGTATACAGACCCATAGGTAATTAACCATCACTTCCAATAAAATGCTTGAGCAATTTTCTAATATACTTTAATGAAATGACTCCTTCTGGGAAATTAGTGTTACCAACTGAAATGACTGTTAATCTTGTGAGAAGCCTAATAGCCACTATACAGATAATCAAAAGCAGGGTAATTATGAACCAGTCCTTTGAACATAATGATCTGTAAACCAGATCTTTTAAAAATCTAATCTACAACATGTCTACTGTAGGGGGGAAACCCCGAAAATGCAGTGGCAAGGGTCTGAAGCCTCAGCCTGTTCCCATATAAATATTGATTTAGAAAAGAATTAGAAATGTAGGCACATAGTTATTACTTTATATAATCATATATAATCTTATAGTTACTCACTTATAATCATAAAGATATATACTCAATATAACCTTTATGAAGCATGGAACTGAGGTGACATGGTGAACAAAGTGATCCTAAGGCAAGATGCTCTAAGCCCTCTGTCACGCCCTCATTAAGGGCTGCTGGAAGGTGCTTCGGCTCTGTGGCAGTGCCAGCCCTGGGAAAGCACCCGCTGTTTAGCAAGCAAGGAAAGGACACGTCCAAAATGGCCAAGATGTCTCCTTCCTGGGGAAGTTAGGAGAAAACTCCGCTTCTCCAAGCTCTTGTGGCAGGGCAAGACCGCAAACATCGGGGGCTTAACTGTCTCTATGTGATGCTGTGCTTCAGTGGTCACCTTCCATGTCTACTCTCACGCCCTTCTCTGCACCTGGTTTCTCTTTTTCTCAGAAGATAAAAATTAATGTCCTTGACATTTCTAACAAATATGTGAAGAGCGCTGACGCATTAGGTTTTCTCCTCACCTCCGCTATTTGAAAGTCTTGGGCCCCCTGTCTTCAAGACACATGATTGACCTGACCCTATCAGCGACCACCATTACCTCACCCTACCTTCCCTGCCCCCTGCTTTGTACTCAATAAACGTCAGAGTGTCCAGGCACTCGGTGCCACTGCAGGTCTCCGCGCTTTGGCTGGCAGTGGACCCCCCGGCCCAAACTCTCTTTTCTCTATCTCTGTGTCTGTGTCTTTTATTTCTACAGTTTCTCGTCTCTGCACCAGCAGGGAGGGGCTCACAGAACCCTGTAGGGCTGGACCCTATAGTCTACCAAGGCTATTTATTTGAATTTGTTTCCCGAGGAGCTTTTTCTCTTGCGGTAGTTTGACTTGAGCTCATAATTGTTGGACTTGAGAAGTTACTTTCATACTTTCCAACATGTTTTAAGTATGTGGTTTTTTTCATTTAGATATTTCATTATGTGTTACTAGTCTTAAGAGTTTACTAAGTGCTTCGGATTACGTCTGATAAAGTGAGATCAGTTTAGTGAGAAAAGGCTGAGACCCTGAATGGATCTAACTATTTGGCCAACAGTCACTGAGCAAGAAAAGCTAGGTTTTATGTCTGGGACCAAGGGTGAGAAAGCACTGAGCTGTCCCCATAGTCAAGCAGAGAGAGCACACAACAAGGTCAAAGTTGCTAGGGTGAGCATGAGAGGAAGGAAAAATAGAACGAGGAGGGCCAAACAACATTCATCCATTCATCATTTAGTATTTTTTTTTTTACTGACTACTATAGACCAGTCATTTTTCTAAGCACTAAGAATAAAGCTGTCAATTAAACAAGCAATACCCCTAGACCTCATAAAGCTTGTATCCTTGGTGGAGATATAGGTAACAAACACATTGACAATAAACACATAGACCAACAATATAACTCCACAGTTTGATTATTACCATAATGGAAATAACCAGGGTGTTATAACAGAGTTAGGGGAAGGGCCACGGATGGCTACATGAGTCAGGAAGATCAGCAGAAGTCAGCAGGTTCTCTCTATAGTAGTGGTATTTGAACTGAGACCTGAGAGTGAAAATGAATCAGAATCACCAAGATTTGGGGTACGAGCATTTCAGATTGTTGAGTTAGACTAAATGTGGAAAAGGACATAGCAAGTTCAGAAAATTGAAAGGAGGTCAGTGTTTTTGCTGCATAGAAAGCCAGGAAAAGGAAAGTTAGAGCTGAAGGGACAGGGGAGGTTTGAATGATACAGATCTTTATATCCCACAGCCTAAATTTGCATTTTATTCCAGAAGCAATAAAAAGCTATCGAAGCATGTTTGGCAATTAGAGACATCTCTTTATTTATGCTTTAAAAAATCATTCTGGCAACCCATCAGATGGGTCCTTCTCAAACTGTGAAGTGATAGAATCACCTCGGAATCTTAATAAAAAGCAGTTTCAAATTCAGTCAGCCTTGGGTGGAGCCTGAGAATCAGCACAAGCCCAGACAGTGCTGACCCACACTTCGAGTGGCAAAAACATGGAGAATAGATTGCCTTGAGAAAAAAGGGAACAGTTCTTAGGTTGGTGCAAAAATAATCGCGATTTTTGTCACTGAAAGTAATGGCAAAACCGCAATTACTTTTGCACCAGCCTAATTACCCCAGCCTAATAGAAGGTAATAAGGGCCAGAACAGTATTTTTCAAACCTTTAAAAAATACCTTATTGTATGAAAAAATATTTTTCTACATGATGGACTCTGTTTTTATCATCTTTTTAATAATAAAATATATAAACTTACATGTTAAAAGAAAAGAAAATTAAAACATTATGAAAGTATTTAATAAAATGGAAGCTACTTTAAGATAATAATGGCCATAACTGATAAAGTATTGAAAAATCAGCATCATGACGTGCTGCTGTTGAAATTACACTTTGGTGAAATGTATCTCAGGAATATTAGGCATTTAGTGTTATATGTTTTCTGTTATTCAAGCAATTCCATTTCCATTAAAACTACAAATATAATTATGTTTTTAAGAAGCATTATCTATAACACTGTATAAGAGGAAGCAATACCTAAAGTGACTGATATTTTTAAATTTATCTATGTAATGGAAACTAGTCAATCACTTAAAATTATGCCCTCTGGGTGCCCATCAAAAGTGGATTGGATAAAGAAAATGTGATACATAAATACCATGGAATACTTTGCAACCATAACAAAGAATGACATCATGTTCTTTGCAGCAACATAGATAAAGCTAGAGTCATTTTCCTAAGCAAATTAATGCATACACAGAAAGCCAAATACCGTATGTTCTCATTGGTATGTCGGAGCTAAACCTTGAGTACACATGGACATGAAGACTACATACAGACACTGAGCACTACTAGAGGGGAAAGGAAAGAAGGGGCGAGGCTGAGAAAATAACTACTGGTATTATGCTCAGTACCTGGGTGACGCGATGATTCATACCCCAAACCTCAGCATCAAGCAATATGCTCAGGTAACAAACCTGCACATGTACTACCCCTGAATCTAAAATAAAGGTTGAATATAAAAGAAAAGAAAGGAAAACTATGCCTTCAATTCATGCTTCCTGGGATGAAAACACCTAAATATAATGTTGAGAAAAACAAGCATGGTAATAAATACTGGATATAATACAAACCACTTACATAGAAAAATATAGCTGCGTATGTATACCAAAAATGCTTACATGATAATAGTTATAATTTCTTGGTTATGAAATTATAAATGTGTTCTATTTTTTCTAGGTGTTTTATATCTTTATATATCTCTTTATATCTTTTTATATCCTTTTATGTCTTTATATATGTGTAAGTAATAAAAATGTAATTTGGTTTAAAATTACAACATACAACTCCTTCTTTCAAACACCAAATCCCACTTTACATCTTTCATGGAAAAAGCAACTGACAAGGGGCCAGAATACCTGGGTTCTACTCCTGGCTTCCATTTCGCTGTAACACATGCTTTGAGTAAAGTGATGCCATGTCTGTGGAGCCTGCTTTTTTTCATGTATCAAATGAAGGGAATGAGTTGGAAATGTATTTTCTAAAGTGTGATTGATACAGGAGGTCATATTAGGTGGAACACAGGTGGTCTTTTTGATTGTTATATATGTAAAATTATTTTAATTTGTATTAGAAAAAAATATCTTGCATATCAAATACAGAGTTTATAACATATATATGGTTCCACTGACAGCATCTATTAAAATAAGGGCAATATTTTACATATTTTTGGCATCTATTTAATATAGAAGTCAATTTAATGTTAAATTAAGTAAATTATGAATAGATGGCACACAGATACAGAAAACATCATTGGAGTATTATGAAAAAATAGGTAAAATGCTGCTGATGAGTGTACAACCAGGGGAAAATATGCCCCATGGACTCAGAGCCTGCACCCTCTTAGAGCAAACAATAAAGGAGTGGAAGGACTCGGTGGGCAAGCAGGCCCAGGATCTGTGTAGTTTACACTGGGGAATGAAATGTCAATAATGACGAAAGGAAGCATAATTCCATATAAATTCAGCTTCATCACATAAGAGAGATGGTGCATTATCCTTCACTTCTGTTTGGAGAAAATTCCTCCTACACATAAAGAAAACAACTTGACTCTCACCTGCTAAGCTAGGCCTGAGTCAAGGTACCCAGCTGCAGGTTGTGGTACAGGCTGCAGGTGCTGGGGAGACTGTACCACAACGCACAGAAGTAGGTGGCTGAACCTCCAGGATGAGAGGTCAAGATATTCAAAACATGGTAAAACTTCTCTTTTCCAAGCAGTTCTTTAAAATGTTGGTCTCTTTGCTTTTCCTGGTTTGATTGAGTTAAAATCAAAGACACAGGTCCTTTCCCAGGATCCTGCCGGAACCAGTGGAAGTTGAAGAACGTTCTCTCCCGATAAGTACAATTAAGAATGGCGTGTGTTCCCTCCTGGATACTCAGGATTGAAGGACTCTGGCTCCGGGATATGTAAGCTGTTCACCCCTGTTTAAACAGAGAACCACAGACAGAGGACATTCATTCATGGCTGACTACTTTTGAAAGATATACATACTCTCTTTTCACAGCCCCCACAGGGGAACACTGAGGCTCTGACCACCCTTCTATAACTTCCAGACTTTTAAAAATGATCTGCTCTTTTTAATGATATTTCCAGAGCCCAGCAACTCACAACACAGCCACCAAGAAAAAATCAAAAATGAAACTCCCAAACCCTTCTTCATTTTTATCCCTCAGACTCTGCGAACTCTGGTTGGGGTCTGGGAGCCCTCAAACACTACCAAGCCAAATAGCTTGTTTCTCTGAGTGAATATTCATAGTTTTTTGTTGCAGGAAGCTGAAGAGTCTTCCCAGCCAACCAGAAATGAGATTTACTCCCCCAAGCAAAGATCACACAGCTCTCTCTGATCTCTGAAGAGGTAAAATGGGATCACTCAGAGATCAGAGAGAGCTGTGTGATCTATGCACGGGGAATAAATCTTGTTTCTGGCAGGACCCTGACCGGACCAGGTGCTGATTCTCAGTCAGCTGTATCTAGCATTTGTCTCTGGGATTATTTTCTTCCCTTTGTTCTTCTATAATACTTCCTGGGCATCTGCCATGTATGTACAAGTTATAAATTGAATAACTAAAAAGGATTTCTCTCCCAAGGAAAACCTAGAAAGGTTATCTTCTCCTCATTCTAATACAAAGCTCTGTTAAATGAACGCCCAGGTATGGATCTAGTTATCGGCACTGACGCTCAGTATAAAATGGTGTTATATCCAAGCCCTGCTCCATAAAGCTCATGTGGATCCATCACAGAATTTACACTAAGGTATACCTGAAGCAAGAAAGCTTCATTTTCTGCTCTTAAAACCTATGAGATAAAGAAGTAGTTCAAATAATTGGATGAAATCAGGCCAATGTGAAATAAAGAGTGACTCTCAGCCCTAAATATAGTAAAATATAATAACATAACCAATAGCAGGAGATTAGAGAGTTAAGCCTTATCTATACATAAATTTTCTTGTTATTTTATATCAAATTATCTTTGTTGAAACATCTCATTTATATCCAAGGATAACTACCATTGGTGAAAAATTATTCCCTACCACTACAATTCAATGATTTGATTAAATTCATGTAATTTAATTCAATCCTTACAACCATTTGGAGAGGTGACTGTTATTGTTATTACAATTGATGATGTCTAAGTGGCCTGAGTTTAAGTAATTTTGTCCATGGTCAAATAATTTAGTAAAAGACAGATATATTAATAGTGCTTCAATGACTGTGCCTTTTAATCATCAAATGGAACCTGCCAATCACTGGAGTAGGCAAGAGAAATGCCTATATTGGAACATATATATTGGAAATGTCTACATTGGATATTCCTATGAAAGAAAGTGAATGCTATAGATAATTGTAGCGCTAAACCTCATGAGGGAAGGTCTTTTGGTGTCTGCATGTGTCTGTTTTGTTCATTATTCTACTCTTCATACCTACAAAAACAACTGTTTATTATGTGTTTAATAAATAACTGTATAATGAATGAATTCAATGTGTGTCTGTCCTTTAAGGCCTAATTAAGTTTTTTATTTCTCCATGAGATTTACTTTTGTCTGTCTTGCTACAGTGTTCTCCTGAAAATATCCTTAAAACTTAATTGCCCACATACTTGGAATTTTATCTGTTGATTAAGTTTTCACGCATTTCATCTCATTCCTTAAATAATTTGTAAGATTCTTCAGGTTAATCTTATTCATTTGCTTAAGAGTAATATTTTATACTACCGTCAGCATAGCCAAAGATCCTAATACAGTACGTTGTACACATAGGGGCTTCATATTTATTCTCGGTGAATATGTATTCTTTATGCTTACTTACTAGATGATTAGTCACCAATTTAACCATGTCAACGTGGTCTTTTTTACATTATTAACTGAAGAAAAGTGGTGCCCTTGAGAGATGTTCTTAAGATTAAGAAACAAAAATCAGCACTATGAGGTGGATGCCTAATGATTTCCCATAAAAACTTGTATAAAACCGTTCTCGGTTGATGAGAGGAATGAGCCAGAGCATCTTCATGGTGGAAAAGGATTCTCTGGTGAAGATTTCCCGGGCATTTTTCTGCTAAAACTCTGGCTAACTTTCTCAAAACATTCTCATAATAAGCAAATGCTATCATTCTTTGGCCCTCCAGAAATTCAATAAACAAAATGCCTTCAGCATCGCAAAAAACTGTTGCCATGACTTTTGCTCTTGACTGGACCACCTCCACCTCTTGACAGTCATTGATTTCATTGTGCTTTTTCTTCAGAATGACAAGGATAAAGCTATGTTTAATCTCCTTTTCCGATTATGTGAAGAAATGGCTCAGGATCATTATTTCACTTATTCAAAATTTCATTGAAAGCTCCGTTTTAATCTGAAGCTGATCTGAGCATAATGGTTTTGGCACCTATTAAGTACAAAGTTTGCTCAACTTGAATTTTGCAGTCAGAATTGTGTGAGCTAAACCAGTTGAGACATTTATAGTGTTGGCTATTGTTTCTACTGTTAATTGTCAGTTGTATTTGATTAGGGCACATATGATTAATTATTTCTTCACAAATTGTTGTGGAATGTCTGCCACTGTGGGCTTTATCAACATCCTCTTGTTCGTTCTTAAACAAATTACCCTTTTTGTTTAGGAATGGATAGACAAAAGAATGGCTGATTTTATTGGGGAGTTGATCCTATGAATTTTTCATAAAGCATCAGTGATTTCACTATTCTTCCACCCAAGTTTCACCATAAATTTGATGTTTGTGCTTGCTTCAAGTTTAACAGAATTCATATTGCTTTGATAGGGGCTCTTTTCAACTGAGGTCTTATCCTGCTTAGCGTCTCAAACTAAATCCTGTTCAGATATGTTATAACAACTTAGTATAAGTTTATTTTGGCACAAAAAAATTGAAATACATGCATAGTTTTCAAAACATGCAGTTTCCTTTTTCCATGAACTTTCGAAAACATCTAGTATTTATTGAATAAACTGATCTGAAAATCCAACAATTCTCGAAGAGTGTTGAATTTATTTTTATTCATCTTTCAATCATATGTTTCTGAATTACCTTAACCAATTCTTCTAGCTCAATCTAGTGGCCAGATGGCAAATTGTTTATTGTGGCCGTTCTTTCTCTTCAATCTTTGGTCAAAAATGTGGTATGTCTAACTTCAAACCAAAGACTCAGGGATTCAGATTTTTTTGTTGAATGATAACTCTGGAAATGGTCTATGAGCCTAGAGAGGTATTTTCTTAGAGTGAGTGTTTTCCTCCGATGCTACACCTGTGCTGTCACAACCATAATCATTTCCTGTCTGTGATGGGGAATCCTTTCTTTGGTCTCTCCAGCAGGTGGATGTCTCAAGCAGACCCTTAGGGATTTTGTGTACCTCGCTCCAACAGTCCTCTCACCGTAGCCTCTTTCAGTGCACAGAAACACATCACAGTCCTCCAGTTGTGAAATAGAGATGACACGTTGATGGATTTCCTTACCTTCTGCAAATTCAATGAGTAATGACCTGTTGCATATTGCCGATCGCAAGTCCTGATAAATAAGATGATTTTCCTTAAATCATCTCCCTACTCCTGGGCTACGTGTACCAGAACAGACCATAACTTCCAGCACTGGTGTCATAATTGCAGTCCAGGGTCACAGCCTCCTTCTCCTGCACCAATATAGCTGGTTTAATTTGAGGTACTTCTCAGCAAAACCAGATTCTGAAGGATAAAGCAAAGAACCATGTCCAGTTATGAAAACTGCCATGTCCAGTTATGAAAATTATATACAGTGATAGTCTATATGTTTTAACATAGTTCACAACTCTCAAATACTATGGAGATAATGAGGTTTCTTAACCTTCTTAATCGTTTCTTAAACTTTTCGTACATCTCATGTATTCCTACAAAAAATGGATACCAAATACAAAAATTATTTGATGTCTTGATACTACTCAAGAAAAGACAAAGTTCCAAAGTATGAAAGACACTAGAGAAGCTAGAAAAAAAATCCATGTGTAGAAAATTATACTAAATATGGCTTTCTGACTAATGTCCTCATGAAAGTACCTCCTATAGAACACGAAAAAAAATCTGTGGAAAATTTTAGTAACTACATCTTAGATCAATTATGGATTTGTTTGATCAGCGAGAAAGGCTACATGGTGGAACCAAATGATCTCCAATGATTACTTGTTTTAGCAACTTTCCAGAAACAACCCATCATAGTAGGAATATACTGGCTGCAATATTATACAAATAGTTCGGGAAAAACTTTTCTAGGATAACACAGAATGTGACCAGTTTATGCCTTTTTGAAACCTGTAAGGGTTCATGTAAACTATAAAAATGAAATATGAACTGGAATACTGTCCTAAGGAAACAGCTGAGTATCTCCAAAGGGGTTTTAAACAATTATGTTCCCTAGAGAGTTATGAGTATGCACTAGTAAGAGTTGTTTCATATTCTACATGGGTTGAACCACTCTCTTGTGAGAAATACACAGCACTAACAATGGCTGAACATCAATTTAAATTTGTATTCCTACCTGTGACATTTCAAATTATCTATATATAGGGGAACATATTTTTCTGGGGCAGTTATATAACATTTTGCCTTCACTCAGAAAATTCTCTTTTCTTATCACCTCTTTATCCTCTAAAAATGGAGAAACAACACACGGGAAATATTAAAACTGAAATTAATTATGGTATCAGATATCCTTGAACTTCTATGAGATAATGCATTTTATTAGCCTTCACTCTCATGGCCTTGAATTCTTCCCCTAACATCATAGATTCTTTCACTATCAGCTGGTGACTCGTAGGTCCATATTACTCCTAATGTCTGGAATCATATTTAATTCATTCTTTCACAAACTTAACTAGATAAATGAACCCATTATACTCAGTCCTTATACCAACAGGTACAGTTTTCTTTCCTAACCTTTCATTTAATCAGCCTTTACATGACCTAAGCCTGGATGCATTGATACATGGAAAAAAATTCCAGATAAAGACTGCCTTTCAACCTTGTGAAAACGACCTTATTAGGTACTATTTATTATCAGTTCAACAGATAAAGGAGTTGGTCTGTGATTACTTTTTACCAGTTAGTTTGACATCATCTGACCTTAGATGACAAGAATTGAGAAGTTATTCACATTACAGATCTTAAACTGAGGTTCTTCAGAGACTCTAGAGCTTTTCAGAAAATGAATGAAGACCTAAGATCCTTGAAACATATGTATAAGTGAATAAAGTAGACAGCTCCATCCAAGGAGATTGGAAGAGTATTATCTAGATTACTGGAACCACTGGTTGTTACACTATCTTTGCATTCTTTTGTTTTTCATCCTTTCAGTGGTATTTTTCAACTTTAATGGCACAATGTTGCATAGATTTGTAATTTTTTCTACTTTGTTCAGCAGGCAACCTGAGGACCTTCTGTTAAGGCACACGGCAACACTGGGAGTCACCCCTCAGGAGGGAAACAATTTGCTTAGGTATAAGGCTTTACTTGATGCAATAACCATCCTAACACTTTTCACCTCTACAAAGCCATAGCTAGTGCAAAAAAATTAAATAATTGTGAGATATGTCACTCTATGCTAAATCCTGGGAAAACCCAAGTATTAACCATACCCAACAAATATGACTAAAATAAATTTTGATCAATAAACTTAGTCTTAAAATATCAGAAAAATATCTATTGATAAAAATTTAGGGTAGAGTTAGTACAACTAAACTTGATGTGATTGACTCTGATTATAGGGGTTGGTTCAATCCTCAACTGAACCCCTCCATTATCAATTGTCATACTGTTTGCTTAAACACTATACTTGCTATACCGTTTCTTTAAACTATAAATTAAACCTCCAAAGAAATTCAAGTATTTGAAATGTTGAGTTATTCCTATCTCATGACAAAAGTTTAAAACACTCAAGTATAGAAAAAACAGAGTGGTAGCAGAGATGATGATCATGTATGTGCCCAGTGGTGTGTGCTTTCTCTAACCAGGATTTGGACATTTCAGAAGATTACATATTGCATCATTCCATTCATGTGACATCCTGAAAAAGATAAAAATATAAAAGAACAGACCAAGGTTTGCAAGAAGTTTGAGATGGAGAGGATATGATTTCACACAGATAGCACTAGGGAGTTTTTGGGGTGAGCAATCTGTTTTGTATCATAATTAGGTAATGGTAATCATATGCATAATTATGAAACTATAAATATAGCAAAATTCAAATTTCACACAGTGAATTGCATATCAAAATGTGTTCCTTTCTAATGCGGTAATTTAAAAACTGAAAACTGTAAAAACTGAGAAAATAAAATAAAACAATTGATGTGGTTTCCATTTTCCTATCTGGAACTCTCGTTTTCTTTCTCAACCTGTGAAAAGGATAGCACCAGGCATGCCAACGGTGGTAGACAAAATAAGGGCTCTAAAATTTAGGCCCCAGTCCCTGGAATCCATGAAAGTTATCTTATGTAGCCAAGGGGAAAAAGATACCGCAGATATGATTAAGTTAAGGATCCTGGGATGAGAGGTTATCCTGTATTAGATGGGCCTTAAATGTAATCACATGCGTACTTTTAAGAGGGAGGCAGAAGGAGATGACAAAAGAAGAGAAGCAATGCAACCATAGAGGCAGAGATCAGAGTAATGGAGCCACAAGCCAAGAAATGGAGGCAGGCATCAGAGCTGGAAGAGACAAGGAACAGCTGACGTTTCTTGTCCAGCTATTTTAACCCTAATTTAATCTAATTATTTTCCCTTTAAGAACAAACCATAACTAACAGCCATAACTCAGCCAGGTGAAATTATTCTCCCTATGCCAACTGCTGATTAGATCCATCCTTGGGAATAATATAAGAGATCTTAAAATTAGCCTACCCTTGACCACAGGTGGGAGAAATAGGAAATTAATTATTTATGCACCATCTTTATTTCCACTGATTTATCTACAACACTGAAACATACAACTCTTTTAAAGGAAATTGTGGTAGTAATGTTTAATTCAGTCAAACATGAAAATGAGGTAGGGAGATTTGTAGCAAGCTGTACGTAAATTAACCATTGGTCCAAAGGCCTGTTGTAATTCACTAATAAGAATCGAGTAATATAGGGCCGGGCATGGTGGCTCACGTCTGTAATCCCAGCACTTTGGGAGGCCAAGGCAGTCGGATCACTTGAGATCAGGAGTTCGAGACCAGCCTGGCTAATATATTGAAACCCCATCTCTACTAAAAATACAAAAATTACTAGGTGTGGTGGTGAGCACCTGTAATCCCAGTTACTCAGGAGGCTGAGGCAGGAAAATCACTTGAACCCAGGAAGCAGAGTTTGCAGCGAGCTGGGATTGCACCACTGCACTCCAGCCTGGGCAACAGAGATACTCTGTTACAAAAAAAAAAGAAAGAAAGAAAGAAAGAAAGAGAGAGAGAAAGAAAGAAAAGAAAGAAAGAAAAAGAAAGAAAAAAGGAAGGAAGGAAGGAAGGAAGGAAGGAAGGAAGGAGAGAGAAAGAAAGAAAAGAAAGAAAAAGAAAGAAAGAAAGAAAATGAGTAGGATAACTGAAAAATGCATGTAAAAAGCATTCTCATGTGCCATAGAAAGAAAGATAAAGGTGGCAATAAAAATTAAATGTATAAGAATATATTTAACTATCTGAAAACAATAAAGCTTCATAGAGAAAGACACAGAAAAATGAAAAGAAATACTATGTTCTTGAATAATCAGGTATTCAAGCATACATTTTAAGATGTTTTATACTTCAAAAATCAATTTTTTAATTTAACCACAAAGCCTAAATTAAAATTTTGACTATACTATAGCATCATTAACTTTTTTCTTCTTTTTTTAACAAACATTTATTGACTATTAACTATGTGAAACAGATTGTTCTGGGCTTTGCAGATATAGCAGTTATTAAAACACACATCTCTCCTTTCTAAATTCTATGAGAGAGTAATACTAGCATATTAATAAGAGTTGAAAATAATCAATTGGCAAGTCTATTCTGAAGCTCACATTCTCATATAAATTCCTATCTTAATTTCCCTCAAACACACAAACAATATGTATAATCACTGGACTCTAAAGGAAAACCCCAGTGACGTTTTCTTAACAAAAAACAATAGGAAGAAAGAGATGCCATATTTTACCACAAGTATAGAAAAGAAGAAAATAAAAATTGCTGTGACATAAAAATTTCTCACGGAACTTTTAAAAAAGAAGTGTTTGAGGAGAGGACATGATAAAATGAAGAATGCTCAATTCACAATATAATAATGGTAAGTAAAAAAAATCATGATCCTAATTATAATAAAAATCTATGAAGACTCTAACCAAATAGTAGCAAAACAATATCTGAGGTATAGGATTATGAATTTCACATTTTCTGTATTTTTTTTTTTTAAGACAGAGTCTTGCTCTCTCATGCAGGCTGGAGTGCAGTGGCTGGATCGCGGCTCACTGCAACCTCTGCCTCCTGGGTTCAAGCAATTCTCCTGCCTCGGCCTCCCGAGTAGCTGGGATTATAGGTGCACGCCACCATGCCCTGCTAAATTTTTGTATTTTTAGTAGAGACAGGGTTTCACCATGCTGGCCAGGCTGCTCTTGAACTCCTGACCTCATGATCTGCCCGCCTCAGCCTCCCAAAGTCCTGGGATTACAGGCGTGAGCCACCACGCCCAGTTTAATTTTTGTATATTTAGAACAGACAGGGTTTCATCATCTTAGATAGGCTCGTCTTGAATTCCTGACCTTGTGATCCACTGGCCTTGGCCTCCCAAAGTGCTGGGATTACAGCCGTCAGCCACAGTGCCCAGCCTTTTACATATTTTCTGTATTTGGCATATAATGTTTTACAATCAGAAAAAAAAAATACAATTTTCAAACGACAAGAGTGAAAAGCACATTCATAATAGGGATTGTGATATTGATATTAAGGGGTTATTTATAGCAGAGGAGTCCAAATTTATAGGAAAATGTAAACTCATCCTTAAGGCCTAGATTTTAAAATAATTCCTTTTAGGAATCTACTGAGCAGAGCCTCCTGATCACTGAATGATCACATACAGGTGCCTGGGAGGAGGCACAGCCAGAGAAGACATGGAAGCTCGGCACTCCCTCCCCTACGCCTTGCCCTATGCATCTCTTCATCTGGCTGTTCATTTTGTACTACGTGTATGTATGTCAAAACATCATGTTGCATACCTTAAACATATACAATAATATAAATGTTAGAAAAAAATAATTCATTAAGCAACAATCAGTCAACAAAATGTTCTAAGCCTTTCCACGTCACCTTGAACCTAACTAACCTTTTTTTATATGCTTTTAATGTCAATATGTTAGTTTCAACTTGCGAACAAACAGTATGACAAATGCTATACTTGAAGGTTTATGACAAAGGAAAGGGAGTGCAGCTTCAGCTCCAGTCTCAGGTTTCAGTACGAGTAGCAGGTGCCTGGGAAGCAATGTGCACCAGCTGCGCAGAAGTAGAGAGCTGAGTCTCCAGGTTGGGTGTCTGTGATGTGCAGGGAGAAATGTTTGGCTGCCTTATTCAATAAAACAGTCATTCTTCCGTCTTTCCTTTTGTCCACATTTGAACGAATGTCTATAATAAGCCGAGGTCCTTTTCCAAGTTCTTGCTTATACCAAGGGAAGTAGTTTGAGGCACTGTCCGAATAAGTACAGTTGATAACAGAGCTGTCTCCCACCTGGACACTCAGAGTAGAAGGATGCTGCTCCACATTCTCTCCGTTCACCACTATGCAGAAAGAAAAATATCAGAGATATAAGAGGGTTTATTAGTTCATTCCTCTCTAGAATTATTTTTCATAGTAACAAGAGAAAATCCAAGTAAAGCAAATATCCTCTTTGAACTTCTAAAGAATATCCACTAATTTACTCTGTTACCCAAAAACCCTCAACTCACAATCCAGCTGCAGCCACAAGAATATAAAAACAGCGCGAATGGATGTCATCATTGTTCTTCCCAATTGAGATTAGTCATACACCTGCAACCTCCAGTTACAAGAGTCACTTCTATCATCAGGTTGTCCCTTCTCTCCTCTAACAACCATAGTAGTTGCTCACATTGTGTACCCAACCAATAAGAAAAAGGCTCTGCTTCTACCATAAGCCTATTCATTCAGAACCCTCTATTCTGCCTCTGCAGAGGAACACTACCATCTTGTGGTCACATCCCTAACTACTGAACTTGCTGGTTAAATGTTTTTCGCTAACCCTATGAGCCACTACGGGGGAACAAGAGCAGCAGTGAGTCAAACAAATTGGGTGTTCAATTAGAGATTAAATGCACAGTAAGAATGTAGATATCTAACTCTATAGTTATGCACTCTACTGAGCCATTATTTATAAACTGGAAAGAAGTAGATGCTGTTGATGTTTAGTTAATAATGGGCTGAGTTTGTATGTTTGAAATTAGGAAAATACCATAATTCACTCTCTTAAACAAAGAAAAATAATGTCTTCCATTTAGTTCAAGTCTACCATCATGACTTGATCGTTATGGAGGAAAACTCTTTCTTTAAGGAATATGTCAGCCAAAGATCAGAGTAAGAGAGAGAGGACCTCTCAATATTTCAAGCACATATTACTGAAGTTTCTGCTTCTCCAAGCCTGGTCTTGGATGTGACCTTGCTAGTCCCAGAAAATTGACAGTACCAACAATCAAAATGTGGAATATTTCTTGAATAAAAATGTCTTTAATAAAAGGTAGAAACTTAAAGTAAAAATGATAAAGGAGGAGGGGGACAAGTTCCATGAGTTATTAATACTCCAACAATAGGAATAATTTGACCCATAGTTTGGGCCAGTTTGCAAGGAGAAATCTGGCATGTTTTAAGAAGACTTTTCCTATTGCTAAATGTCTTGTTTTCTGCAAAGTGTTGAAAGAACAAGAAGAAATTCTCAGAAAACATCAGGCTGCAGATTCAAAAAATGTAACCATATGTAACTTTATTATTAAGATTATTTTATTTTTGATATCAATATGATATGTCCTTAAATACAGTGACTGCCTCATATCCTTAGTGGAATTTTCTCTAAAGTATGGGCCAACTCTTCTGGCATGAACTGCTGTTGCCTCAGCCATTGCTGGTACAGATTCCATGTCTATCATTTTTCTCCCAAAACCCACCATAATGTTTTTCTCCAAGATATTGAGAAACTCCTTCAGTCCTGGGTGTTTCCCGGTTTTTTTCTTTCTGCCAAAAAATATTTCTCATCTACTTTAATTTTTGATATTTTCCAATTACTTCTGTAAGAATAAATTAATGGAAGCCTAAATATTTCCTGTGTACAAATAGAAAACTGACAGTAAAATACTGATCATGCAAAATGGTACCTAGGAAACCAAGACTATCTCATTTCCAGGAGGTAAGCCCCTTTCCTGTGATTTGCACTCACTAGTCCCCTAGAGTTACAGAGGCTAAATCTAATAATTTATTCACATCTCACACCTTTAAATACTTACAGACTGCTATAATTAGGAATCTCAACTCAATACATAAATATGTATGTATATATGAAATGTGTGTATTTTGCATACGTGAAATTTCTCCACTCTAAGGATCTTCAGTTATCTCACACATTCCTCATACAATACAATTATCAAATCCTTCATTCAGCAAATTACTTTCTTTCTGGAGACAGACACATAGGTTAATATCTGTCCTTTTGAGTTATGGCATTCAGAACTGAATGTAATGGTCTGAATATGACCACTCACATGGAGCACAGCATTCGTATATTAACTGTATCTGGGGTACAGCCATGCCCTGCACAAAATTCCCAGCCTGGTGATTATTTCATTGAATTTCGTAGACTCATTATCAAAGTATTGGCCCGGAAAAGCTTTTCCAGCACTTTCATGAACTGTCAGCTACAGAAGGGCAACAGTCCCCTTAGCTTCCTAATTTAGTGAACATTTCTCAACAGTGTAAAATGATGCTCATTATGTTCACATCCTTCTTTCAAGGAATATCCACCCAGCATAAGGTATATACCTTGCTATTTTTTGGAAAATTCTTAGAAATACATTCAGGTGTTGAGGATGGCACCATCACTTTTGGCTCACTCCTACAGAAGCCAGTGAGTCACAGACTGATTTGCTACTAGAATAACAGTGGTTCGGCCTGAGTATCTTTCTTGCCCAAAGTGGCAAATGTTTACACAGATTGGAACTCTCCATTCTCATGGTCAAACTGAGTGGACCAAATCTTTCCCAGACCCAAACTGCAGCGATCGAGTGGCTAGATTTTCATCAGGTTTTCTTTGCTGGGCAACATGGTCCTGCAGGAAGGAGGCAGGAGAAGCAATTCTAAGGAGGGAGAGAGGAAATCCAGTTCCTTTCTATTCCCGGCTCATTCACTATCTAACGATTTTATACTGGCATCTTGAATATAGTTTCTGTCTTTGTAAAATGAATTTGGACTAGAGGATTTCTAAGTGCTTTTCTAGCTGTAAAATTATTTTACTCTATTTAACAGAGAAAATATTTATTGAGGACTAGTTGTGTGCAGTGTGAAGTATGGTAGTGCATGAAGAAATTGTCTTGCATCACATCTATACGCAATGTAGTGGGTCTGAGGTTACCCTAATCAATCCTTGGCCCCTTTAGAAATAAAGACAGGGTCCTTCAGATGAGTTTCTATGTGAGTTTTCATTCTTCCTATGACATTAGTGCTAGATAGATCAAGGGGAGCCTAAATCCATAGTAAAATGAAATAAAATGAGACTTTAGTCTCTAAGTACAAAGACCATCACAAGCAGTGATATGAGGGTGGACACCATGGCTGGGCTATAAAGAGGCAGGATTCTCCCTTCTGGAGATCTATTTCTTATCTTTATAAGATATTGCATCTGTCTGGAAGGAAACACACACACACACACACACACACACACACACACACACACCCCTCAGCAACTTGGAAAACATGGAAGAAGTATAGGAGTTCAATAATATGTAAAACAAAAGGCACTTTCTCAAACACCCTGATTGCTTTCTGACTTCAGAATCTTTCCTTCGAAATTTAGTTTGGGGATTCAAGATTCCCAGCTGGGCTGGCTGTACAATTTGTGGGACTCCGTGCAAAACAAAAATTTAGGATTTCTTATTCAAAAGACAGGAAAAAATGTGCCATTAGGTAATAAAATGTAAAGGTTTTTTTCTTAAAATATTTTATTACTTATAAAACACAATAGGGTTATAATAATACTTAAGAAAAACATAAAATGATTTTAAAATTTTGATGTCATAAATTAATATAATAATACTTTAATATAGAATCTTGATTAATAAAATTTTATGGCTCACTTTTCTGCAAATTAATGTATGAGGTTAGCAAAATTCACGCCTGGAGCAACTTCATTTTCAAGCATATAAATGAAAGCAATGTCAAGTGCTCTTATTAAATGCAAGATCTTAACTAGAATTTTTCATTTCTAACTGCAAGAAGGATATTTCTGCTGATGCAACTGACACTGGAGCTCTTAAGAGTATTTTATATACTGTGACAACATTACCATAATTATTTAATGGATTAATTGAAATATAAATTTTAGTAAATTAATGGTTGATGGTTCCTGTGAAACAATTTTCCTAAAACAATTTATTTCTCACCACAAATCAGTTTTATGTACATCTGAACTCAGTTTTCAATGTAAATTTGTACAGTGCTATTTTAATGTTTCCTCTGAAACTTTTGGTAACTTGTAGAAGTTGTATAAGAAACTGGAAGTGGCTTAATGATATAGATATAATTCACAATGCTTCTTATGCATTTTATCACTGCATCTTCAATTATTTAAAAATTAATTTCAAAATTATCCTCTATGGTAAAACATGTCTGTTTAAAACTTCACATGAAAATAATGTTCTTCAGACCCTTCTCAAAAAAAATGCAAGAGGCCAACAAACATTAAAAAAATGTTCAACACTAATCATCAGAAAAATGCAAACTAAAACCACAATGTTTCACTTTTGTTAAAAAGCCAAAAAATAGCAGATTTGATGAAGCTGTGAAGAAAAGGGAACACTCACACACTGTTCGTGGGAATGTAAACCAGTTCAGCAACGGTAGAGAGCAGTTTGGAGATTTCTCAAAGCACTGAGAGTTCAACTACCATTCCACCCAGCAACCCCACTACTGGGTATACACCCAAAGGAAAATAAATCATCCTACCAAAACACATATGTACCCATGTGTTCATCGCAGCACTATTCACAATAGCAAAGGCATGGAATTAACCCAGGTGCCCATCAACAGTGGATTTAATAAGGAAAACATGGTACATATACACCTGGAATACTACGCAGCTGTGAATGTGGCTGGAAACCATTATTCTAAGTGGACTAGCCCAGAAACATAAAGCCAAATATGACATGTTCTCACTTATAAGTGGGAGCTAAACAGTAGGTATATAGGGTGGTAAAACTGAGAACAACAGACCCCAGGAAATACAAGAGAAGGGACAGAGGGAGGGGATTAAGGGTTGAAAAAAAATCACCTTTTCAGTCCTTTGCTCACTACCTGGGTAATGGATTCATTCTAACTCCGAACTTGAGCATCACATAATATACCATTATAACAAATCTACAAATGAACCCCCAATTCTAAAATAAAAGTTGAAAAAAAAGATGTTAAGAAAAAAAAAAGATAGTATTGAAAAGTAAGAAAATGCTCTTCTTTTCCATTAAGCTGTTATCCTTACATGTAATTTCTATTTCTAAACCTGCAGATATTCAAATTGTAATGTTTTTATCAACTTTCAAAACCAGTTTCTAAACTTTTTTAAGGATTATGATAACTCTCCAATATACCTTATCGCCTGTCCATGTATATGCTTTTATTGTGTAATAATTTACTGAAAAGTTTACTGTCACTCACTTTGGATAGCCACAGAACACCAGAGAGCCCTGTGTGCTCATGCATTCAAAATAGCCCATCCAACTGCTCAGCTCACACGCTGCCCACTGTGCCCATGAACCTGAGCCTGCATATGTTTCTGTCCTGTGTTCTGCTGCCCTGTGTATCTCCTCTGCTCACCCACATGCTCTTACTCACACAGTTTAAAAACAAAACTATTTAAAATGTCAAGGCAGTGATAGCAGAGCATTAACTGGGGTCCTGTGGGTTGCACAGGTCACATACCCAGGAAGCTGGCCCTGTTCCCAGCTTCACCAGAGTCTGCCAGCTTGTCTTCTTCTTGATTCTCAGAGCCCCAACCCTTCCTAGTCCATTCACTTACATCCACATAACAGACTTTGTAAGGTTGAAATTCTACATGTGTTGCAACTGATCCACATTTAGGTTTAAACTTTGGGTTTGCTTCTCAGACGTCTTAAACTGTGGCTACAGCAGGTAAGTTTTTGGGGGACAACCCTAGAAATTTCTGCTCTCTTTTCCAGATGTTGAATGATGTTACAAAATCAAGAGTAATGCAAGACAAATGGATTTTAATGTAACAAAATGAAAGGTTAAATCAACTCTTTCTTACTAGGTGCAATTTAGAAATTATCCAAACGGAAATATTTGCCAGCGATGTGTGTGAGGACATTCACAAATTTATCTGTTGAAATTACTTTTATTTTGTGATTTTAAAGAGTCTTCTGTGGTCTGTAGCTTAGAGTACACAATCTGCTGTCAGACATCGAGAGTGGGAATCCCAGCCCAGCTTCATTGCTAGTTTAGTAACCATACGAGCTCAGGCAAGACGTGTCTTGTTTACTCATGTGTAAAGTAAAGAGGTATTGTCGGCACCTAGATAACATATGCAAATTCAGAGAATGTCTGACAATGACATTACGTGCTTTAAAATTTTATTGGTTCCAGGAGTGAAAAATATGAATACCCATATTAAAAATATATATATAACATACATCAACTGAGTCACCTCTTTTCTATTTGTTGACCAGTACATATTTTTTCAAAACTTTTTTATCACAGTAATTTATATGCTGTCTGCTAGAGGCTCTGTTTTAACAGTACATTGGGTCCTCATATCTTTTTATAAGTTGCTCCAATGGTTCCATATCAAAGCTTTTTCCTCCAAAGAGATTTCTGAGAGTAAAAGGGTAGAACAAAAAAAGTTAAATGACAATCCTGAAATGTCTAATTTTAGCAGAGATAAAAGTGCAACATCAATCAGAAAACTCGAAGCTGTGCAAATGATACTGTGGGGGCAACATGTCTCTCTCTTGGAAAGGGTTGGGGCTGCAGGCCCAGCTGCGGTTTGGGTCCAGGCTGCAGACTTCCTAGGAGAACTGTGCCTCCGCTGCACAGAAGTACGTGCCTGAGTCTTTCAGTGGGGAGGCCGTGATGTGCAGGGTACTACAGAGCTCCTTAGAATTCCTTTTTGACCATAACTTCCCACGGTGCTTCTTCCCTGAAGCCGTGAAAAACAGACTGATGAGGCCACCCCAGGTCTCTGTCGGAATCACTGCACGTTGTTCACAGAGGTAGAAAAACCGCACCTCAAAGTAGAGCTGGTTCTCTCCTGGAAACTTGGGGCTGAAGGACTCTGCTCCGCCTTCACTCCCCTCACTCCTGCTTGGAAAGAGAAACACAAATATGTGTTACGTCACTAGGGAATCACTGATGCAGTTTCCAAACCTGTGAAATATCCCTAGAAACACTCATGAGGATGTAGGACAGTCCAGGAGCTTCGTGTCAGCTCTTCCTTCCCTCTCTTTCCCTGTCAGCAGAGGAACTGCCTACTGCCCTCATCTAGGACAGTCCGACTCACAGCAAACCAGGACCCACAAAAGGCCAAGCAGAACTCCCAATCTCCTCTCTATGGCTCCTTGCCTGGTTGCTGGGGTGCCTTCACCCCTGCTCTGGAATGGGGTCAAGTCTTGAGTCCAAAACAAACTTGTTCTTCCAGTCAATGGTTTGCACAGACTCCCTGAGCACCAATCACACCTGAGATCTGTCATTCATCTGAACGGGAAACTCCACCAGCAGTGACCCTTGAGACTGCACAGTAATCTCTCCAAAATTGTGGATGTGAATAGCGCAAGGGAGGAAGAAGCAATATTTGCAATGTGTGAAGATAGGATTTTTTTTTCCCTTCAAGTACATTATATGAGAGAACTTTGCAGGATAGTGTGTGAAGAAAGAGGATGATACACCTCAGAGGAATTCATGTCTCAGCTGGGGCTGTAGAGCCTTGAAGAATCATGGGGAGCCCATATTACATAGCTTGACAGAAAATTGCCGAATTCAATTATACGAAAATTTTAATAAAGGAAAACTTCTTGATAGCATGTATTGTGAATTTAGAAATAAATATAATTTCTTGAAAACAGGAGATTGTCTGCATAGAAAATGTTTCCAACTAGAGTTTGGTTGGTTAAAAGAAAAATAGAATGTGTATATGATATCCACCCTGACTTAATTTCTACCTCTCCCACTCTGTCCAGCCCTTTCCCCACACACTCTGCAGGCCCACACAGCTGTTACCATCAGACACATATTGCTAGTCAATTAAATATTGCCTCTCTATTCTCTTTCTGCTTTTGGTCCTTATTTTCTTCCTATTCTCCTTTCTTGTCCTTTTAGTCTCAGAGAAGATATATAAAGAAATCAGATATCAGGGGTATTTTGGAATAATTTCCATGTCAGTGAATTTCAGGATTTTTAGTCATAAAAATTTTTAAACCGAAAATATATAATAGAGATGTTTTCTATTGAGTGTCCATTCTCTCGATTCCCAGTAAAACTCTAAATCCCTCACCTCTGCTTAGAGAATCATTCTAACAATGGATTTATAGACCTATGAACTCCAGCTTCCTGAGATTTTATATAGAATGTCAGAGCTGAAAACCTAAGGTGAACTTTACACACACACTGTCCCCCACCCCACTATAGTCCCTTGTTATCTGTGATTTGACTGACATACATGCCCTCTTGTATCCTCAGTTCCACCCTTTGGGACCATCGGAAAAAGGCTTCATTTCTGGAAATCTTAGAGGGGCCCCTAATGGACTGAAATCATCAACAAAGACCACTTTGGACCAACTGACTCTTCAGTAGTCACACACCCAGCCCCATTCACTTCATGTTTCCTATGATGAAAACGGAGATGGTCAGAAAACCATATAACTGCCTAGATTAAATGGAGGTTAAGAATGAACCAACTGCCACTTTAAAAATGTCATTTCTTGGAAATTAATATCTCAAATTGGCAATTGTCATCTTGTACTCTTCACTTAATTCCTTCTATTAGTTCCAAATAAGTCCAAAACACGTATTGAAGTTTTACTACAAGTGAATTATTTATTAGGTTTTAAGGATACTTAAAAGCAAATGTGACATTAGTTTATAGTCTACTGGAGTGGACAAAAATACATATCCATAATATAAATCACATAGCAAGACCTTAAGAGGAGTGTAAACTACAAGCTATATGATCCTAGAGGCAGGAAAAATACTTAAGAAGGTTGAACAAAACCTAATGAAGAAAGTGATTGTTTTCTCTTTTTTCCTTTTTTCTATGAGAAGAAGAGAAAAGAATGTGGATAAATCTTTGTGATGGCTTTTATGACTTTTTATTGGTTTAATACTAGAAAGAATTCACAAATATATAAAATTATTTAAAGTAATACAGCATTCCAGATAGACTAAAATCTCCTCTGACCACGACTCCCAGTTCTAGTGCTTCCATTCCTTATCACCTGCGTTCTTTCATCTAATCAATTTGAAGTTGATGCTATTTGCATACATATACAAAATATATGAAACAGCTGAAATATATAGTGTTTCATTTATAGTTTTAAAATGTAATAGAAGTGATACATCTCGTGCATACCTTTTTGTAACTCACTCTATAAACTCAAAAATAAATCTTTAGGTGTTAATGTATTAACACGTATGTATCCTTCTGCTACACTGCATCATATTAGGGATATACTTCAGTTTACACAGCCTTTCTCCTAAGATGTTATTTTGTAACCATAAAATTTATTGCCAATAAAGCGTCTAAAGAATCCCTCTTTTTATTCACATGTGCTCATGTTGCTCCAGGAGTACAGACTAGGAGCTAGTGAAAGAACCATCAATGTGGCCAGTAGTGAAAAGCCCTCCAGGCAGAGGGAAGATCAGGCAAAGCCTCTGAGGAGGAAGGGAATGAATTAATGTTCCAATTACTGTGTTGAATGGTTTTCTTTTTTATTACTTTTCTTAGTGTGCTTTGGAGCTATAGTTTATTGGCTTGTTCGGTAAACTCTAAAATTACCATCTTGATATATATAGCCGGTGTGTAGTTTCTTCCAATCAGCCACAGAAGTAATTCTAAAGATAGTAAGTCAAAAGGAGAAAAAACACACCCAAGAAGAAGGAGGGGGACATACAAGGGAAAAAAAGTTATAGAATAACTTCAGGCAAAGAAAAAATAACACTGGGCATTTAAAAATTATATATGTGTATACATGTATATGTAATTTAAGGATACTTTTAGGAACAAAACTACAATTTCCACTTTAAAACAATAGAAAAAGAAAAGAAAACTTTATCAGTGCAACAGAAGACAGACTAAAAAAGGAAAGAACAGATCAAGAGCATGCTGAGCAAAGCCAAAATGTTAAAAATGAATCCAAACATATTAGTAATCGACATATTTTTATCAAAGACTATGATTCAAACAAAATTTAAAATCTTGCTACATGCTGCTTGAAAAAACAGACAACAACCCCCAAGAAAGCTGAACATATAGGATGAAATTCTTCCTGCTGCCCTGTGTTCAAGGACTGTAGCCCCCTCCCTCATCCACTTAACCCACTGCACCTGCCATAAACAACTTCCCAAAGAATGTCACTTCTTTTCTTTTCTTTTTTTTAATGTCAATTCTGCTGATTAAGTAGTAAAGGAGCAGTGCAAGACAGGAATAGCAAGTTAGCTAGATTAGCTCTGGCAAAGTTGAAATCCACCCTCTCGTACTTACCAGAAAACCATAATCTAGGGTGTCAATTCACAAATCTAGGGTTGAATCTGGAGAAAGCTGTACAAAGGGAGATGTCTCACTGCAGGCTCTTTTCTACAGTATCACGCAAAAATGGAAGTGCTGGAGGACCCTGCTGACCACTATGCAGCGCAGGAACCTGGTGTGGGTGCACCGCAAGAACTGGACACTGGAGAAGCCTCCCACGCTGTGGGAACCTGTCGCATGGGAACACAGAAGGCAAAAAGCAAAACCTCTTCTTCCCGATCCTCTACTGACAAAGCGTAATACTGTGACAATTGGCAAGGAACATGGTTGAAGGGTACAGATCCACATTCACAGAAGAGGCAAGGGGTGAATTTGAAGCTGAGAGTCAATAAATCAACCCACCCCTTGGACTACTCAACTTCTATATGCAACTTTCTACACACATTTGAAACACATACAACAACAAAACAATTCTATATTTCTACCTCCTTCGAGACGCTGCGTAAAGTGCCCATAATACTCCCTTTGGGCAATGTGGCTCAGCTGATAACAGTGAGTCGTCTGAAGTTAGCCATCTTATCAAAGATAGAAGACAGTGCGCTTTAAAAATAGAAAAGAATGGAGGGGCTGAGGCAGGGGAAATTACATGAGTAGATTTCTTATTCATAATTTTACATCTGGAACGTTCCATTTACCTTCCTTATACCCATCCAGGAATCACTGAAACACATCTGTCACATATAATCATCTCACTAGGTCCTAAAAAATACTGCTGATCTGCTAGTTCGTTTGGCTAAGGTATACCATAGGCCACAATTCACTTATTCTCTCTATATTTGAGGGTTCGTATGTACTTACCCTCTTACACATTCTAATGTCAGCCAGATAACAGCTAGAAACCTTCCTACTCCTCTCCTTTTTCTCCAGACGACTTGCTATCCTCCAAGAGTTCAAGCAAACAAGAAGTATAAAAACTTCTTAAACAGTTATTTCCAACCTAGACAAAAAAAAAGTCATAAATTTATTCTGGGTCCAGTGACCCTCTACTATGGATCAGTGTTTCGAGCACAGCTTGGCATTGCTAAACTTATCACATGATTGACTATCAAAATGTTATAAGAATCAATCTTTAATATTCCAGTAGCTGAAATCATATAACAATGGGGCGAAAGCAATGAACAGAAATACCAATGCCAGTAGCTAGAAGAAAAATGAAGGGATCATAGCCACAAATTTCTGATACAGATTTGCAGCATTTCTGACACCAAAAGAATAGGAAACTACTTTTCTAACTGTGAAAAAGTATTTGGAGAAACACAGGTGAATTTTTCATCTTTATTTTTCTTCTGCGCTATTCTTAAATAGTTGCCAGAACCAACATCACCTAACATTTTTCCAAGTCCCTTATGATTCTAATCACTCTTTTATTATTGACTAATAATTTCTCATAGTTCTTTCTCAATAAGGATAAATTCAGACAAAATATTCAGACACGTGAATACCACAGTTAGAGGCGGAAAAAAAAACTCAAAAAAAAAAAAAAAGCCTATGAATGACCAACTTGAAAAGAAGACAAATTTGCAAGGTAAGAACATGAGAAAATCATCTTGTTTTCCAGATCAGATGAGAGGTGAAATGATCAATGAGAACCAGGTTTCTCCTAGGCCATGTCACAGCTCATAGTCAACACCCTAACTCAGACAACGTCGAGGTAAGTCATGGAGTACCTGTTGTAAGAACACTATCGCTTCCACCATTCAAGAATAGTATTTCCCATTATGTAGTTTCTACAATGAGAAAAAGCTTCCGAAACAAAATTTATCAGACATGGAACATAACAGGAATTGTAGAATGATATAGAAATGCCTGAGTCGGCTCAGCCCTCTTTGCCTCATTCACCATGATTAAAAAAAAAAAAGAGAGAGATCTTTGAAAATGCCACAGGAAGAGATATTGAGTCTCTGAAAACTCCTCTAGCATAGACAGTTTGTGTTCAGCTCCCCCTGCAGACCCAGGCACTGTGGCACTCACAGCACAGAAGTACTCAGCAGCATCACTCCAATGCACAGAGGGTTTCCTCAGGTTGAAGGAAGATTGACTCCTCTTAAATTCAGCCTCAAAGCCTTTAATGCCTTGAACTAGAGTGTCTCCTGAAAAGTACCTGAGGAGCAGCTGGAGGCCTTGGCCAGGGGACTGGACATACCAGAATAAATAGGGTGTTGCCCCATAGGAATAGTTGCATCTCAACTCCAGTGAGGCTCCTTCAGAGACAGTGATGTGGATGTCAGGCTGGGTCACTGACTGGGCTCTGGCATCTCCTGGAAAACAGTGTACTATCAATGAAAGCAGTGCAGACTCAGTACAAAAAGTAAGCATTTCTAGTTAGAACCCGTGGAACTAGAGACCATAAAGAAATTTTACTCACTCAAGGCAAAATGTATCGCCAGCAGTGGGATGAGCACCAGGAGCATGGCTGAGCAAGGGAAACACTGCAGGCTCTTTTCTGCAAGATCTCCCAAGAACAGGAAGGCAAGTGGCTGAAGAGACCAAGACCAAGAAGTGTGAGGAAGGTTTGCTGTACACACTCCTTGCTTATATAAAACTGCAAAAGCTGCTGAGATGAATCTCTTTGCTTTTAAACCTCTGATTCTTGTCACTTGTCTCTGTCTGGAAAGAACTCAACCAGCTGCAGGGAGGAGAAACTGAGCAGTGGATTACCTTCAGCAGAAACAAGAGCTCCAGTTTGCACAGCATCGCCCTCTGGAGGCCAGGTGCAGAACCAGAGTTTATCAGGAACGTAGTAGAATAGGAGACAGCTTTAGGACACCTACAGCCCATCTCGCCCATTGGTTACAAGTGAAAACTTAATAAAACACACAAAATATGACTCTCTGTGGACTCTGAAATTACTCAAAGCAGGCAAAATGTGTAGGGGAGTCAGACGTTAGAGAAGCAACTTGTGCAAACATGAATTTCATTTTTTCTCTCTCTTGGCTTTGCACTTAGAAAGTCCTCTGGTGTACGGCAGGGTGGCAATAACAATATTATAGGAGACCAAAACTCTGAAAGAGGCACAATCTTTCTGCCTCTGTGGGCCAGGCTAGAAAAGGGAGACCCTAGGGAAGAGATGGAAAACAGCTCAAGTCTCAGGCTAATCCCAACGCTCCATGTCCCTGGGACTGACTCAAACCAGATCAACAAAGTTTAGGTTATTTAACCACCATTTCCATCTCAGACTACCTCTTGAGTGGTGCTGATGCAGGAAAACTAAAACCAATGTAGTAGCAGAGAGTTCAGGGCTGACCTGAGATGTGAGCCACCCAAACAGGTTTCACACGAATCCCTGAACTACACATGACAGGTATAAACCCAAACCAACATTGCAAATGATTAGAGAACTGAACTGAAAGTTTGAGCTACCAAAGTCCACAAAAGGGGAGAGAAAACTTACAGTACGAACCAAACTAGTTTGATTTCCTGCTAAAGCAAAAACATCAAAATTCTTCAGAGGAATGCTTTTTAAAGAAGAATGAGAAGGAGAAGAAGGAGAAGAAAACAGAGTCTACACACATAACATTTTAAATGTTTAAGATGCGTTTCAAAATGATTAGACGTATAAAGGATCAGGAAAATGGTCTGACCTGGAACCGACCCAAATGCCCAACGATGATAGACTGGATAGGGAAAATGTGGTACATATACACCATGGACTATTACGCAGCCATCAAAAACGATGAGTTCACGTCCTTTGTTGGGACATGGATGAACCTGGAAACCATCATTCTCAGCAAACTGACACAAGAGCAGAAAATCAAACACCGTATATTCTCACTCATAGGCGGGTGTTGAACAACGAGAACACATGGACACAGGGAGGGGAGCACTGCACACTGGGGTCCATTGGGGGGAAATGGGGGAGGGACGGGGGGATGGGGAGGTGGGAAGAGATAGCATGGGGAGAAATGACACATACAGGTGAGGGGACGGAAGGCAGGAAACAACACTGCCATGTGTG
Source organism: Saimiri boliviensis (assembly GCF_048565385.1). Classification (NCBI taxonomy): domain Eukaryota; kingdom Metazoa; phylum Chordata; class Mammalia; order Primates; family Cebidae; genus Saimiri; species Saimiri boliviensis. The sequence goes on along the minus strand of NC_133450.1, from coordinate 45,456,854 downwards.
TACCTATGCAACAATCTTGCGTGTTCTTCACATGTACCCCAAAACCTAAAATGCAATTTAAAAAAAAGTCTGATATTTAAGTAAAAGATCAACAGATGAAAGGTCAAGATGACTAAAGTGCTAGAAGTAATAGAAAAAGATGTTGAAGTAGCTCTTTTGATTATATACCACAAAGTTTAAAAATGAAAATTTTGGAAGTGAAAAATAGAATACCCAAAATGAAAATCTCACAGTAAGGGCTCAATGGCAAAATCAAGATGATAGAGAAAAGAATAACAAACTTGAAAATAGATCGGTATCGATTATCTAACCTAATTAATTTTGACTTTGCTCCCCTCAGGAGACACTTGACAAATCTAGATATGAATTTGGTTGTCACAACTTGGGATATGTAATCTACAAGCATCTAGTGAGTAGAGGCAGACCTTAAAATCAAGAGAAAAAAAAAATAGAGCCAAGGAGACCTAGTGGGACAGTGTTCTAGATTCTAAGCTGTAACTAATTGGAGTCATCGAAGGAGAAGAGAAAGAGATTGGGCCAGAAAACATACCAAATTCAAAGAAAGACAAACTTTGAATGAATTGAATTCAAGTGCCAAACAGGATAAAATGAAAGGGAACCACATGTAAACATCAAAATTAAACTGAGGACAACAAAAGTCGATATGATTTTACCTCCATGTATGTGTGTGTACAAATAGCATATCTATGAAGCAGCTAGAGAAAAACAACATATTAATAACATTTGGGAACAATTACTTGAGTAACCATAGATTTCTAACCAGAAAACCTGGAGACCAACAGACAATGAAAGGAGGGGGGATGGTTGGCACAGAATTACAGATCCAGTAAAAATATCTTCCACAAATAAAGGGCAAATTAAGAATAAAGACCTCTTCCGATAACATATGACTAAAAAATACAATTACCAGCACTCCTACTCTAGAAAAAAATATTAAAGGGAGTTTTTCAAGTTTGAAGGGAATGACATCATTTTAAACACATCTCCTGGTGTCAGAGGAAAACTTACTTTAGAAACAAAGCAAGGATTTCAGAGTTGATAATAGATGTTAAACATGACATATTTATTATTATTCCTAGTAAGTTTTATACAGTCCACACAATTATTTAAAACAAAAATTGTCCCATTATATGGTGAGGTTTCCAATATATGTAGCTTTAATATACATGAACTACTACAACAAACTTCAGTGTTGATGGATAAAGAGGCATATTGTGCAAAAATTTCTGCATTTTACATAAAGAGGTACAATATCACAGAAGACCCTGATAGTTAGTCACAGGTATTATAATCTCCAGAGCAACCACTGAAAAAATATGGAAATATAATCAAAGAAGTCCATAGATAACATAGTGTTTAAAATATTCAAATAATCCCACAAAAATCAGTTAAAAAAAGAACAAAAAATAAATAAGAGTGAAACAGAAACACAATAATAACATAGTATACTAAAATTCAATTTCATCAATACATATTAAATTACAAGTATCTAAACTTCCCATTGCAAAACCAGAGATTGATGTAGTGGATAGAAAGGAAGAACCTGTATTAAGCTACCTAAAGGAAACACACTTTAAATTTAAAGTCATAGTTTAAAAATAAACAGATGGAAAAAATATAGCATACACCAGTAAGCATCAGAAACTTTGAATGGCTATTTAACATTGTAAAACAGACTTCAGGGTTGAGTTCTTGAGTCACAGGAAATCTCAGCATCTCAGGAGGTTTGTGTTCAGCTCCCCTGCAGTCTCAGGCACTGTGTCACTCACAGCACAGAAGTACTCAGCTGCGTCGCTCACATGGACTGAGGATTTCTTCAGGTGGAAAGAGCTTTCACTCTTCTTAATTTCAGCCTCAAAACCTTTAATGCCTTTAACCAGGGTGGGTCCTGATACATACTTCAGGAGAAAGTGGAGTCCTTGGTTGGGGTATTGCACATACCAGAAGAGATACACCGCTGAAACAGACGATGAATAGTTGCACTTCAGCAGCACAGGTGCTCCTTCAGAGACAGTGACCTGGCCGTCAAGCTGGGTCACAGACTGGGCTCTGGTTCCTCCTGCAACACCAATGCTGTGTTAGTAAAAGCAGCACAGACTTCTCTAAGAAAAGATGTCTCTATTTAGAGGCAATTACAACATAGTCACATTTACAAAAGGAGGAAAAGGAATGGAATGCTACTCACCCAGGACAAAAATCACCGCGAGCACTGGGACGAGCAGCAGGAGCATGGCTGAGCAGTGGCAACGCTGCAGGACCCTGAGCGGGCGGACAGAAGCCAGGAGCACTGAGCCTCGGGAGCTAGGAGCAGCGGGGAGGTTGGACTGGACAAGTCCCTGACTTTGAAAAGTTTCAAAAACGGAAAGAAGACTTCCCTTAAGGAGTCTGGATGTGTTCTGCTCTCTTGTTCTCGTCACAACTCTCTATCTACACAGACATCGGTGAGCTCCATCAGCCAGCTGCAGGGGGGAGGCTCAGTGAAGTGAGGATGGTCTGGGACGAAAACAGATGCCTCCTTGGTGCAACGCCGCCCCCTGGAGGCCACAGGCGGAACCCCAGATCCCAGGACGTGAACTGTTTCTTTCTCATTTGAGATATCAAAACCAACAGAAAATGTTTCCTTCTTCCCGAGTCTGTGATGACGTCACCTTCCGTAGCGTATATGGTTTTAATTTTAAATACATGAGAAATGAGAGTTATGTAAAAATAGAAGAGTAATTTACTTCACTGAGAAATTAGTCACAGAAGACAACGTTCTAGACTTTGGAAAACCATTGAGACACTCTGTTTTAGTAAAGCCACTCATCAGGGAGAGGGGAGGTGATCAGCTGGCTCAGTCGGGGCTGAGCTTCATATGGGCCTGTGCAGCTAGATGTGAGCATTACAGAAGGTGAAAGAGATTATTCCTTTATTTGATTCTTTAAAAAAAAAAAAAAAAAAAAAAAAAAAAAAAAAAAAAAAAAAAAAAACCAGAGACTCATACTTAAAATCAGCCTGGATCATATGTCATTAATTACTGAAACAAAGCAAACAATTAAAAGCAAGAAATTTTTTTTCTCAAGTAGAAGTGTGGAAAAGACTTCCTAATTTCAGGTCAACAAGTTTAATATTTGTGAGCCTAGGAGAAAATAACTTAGATAATTTATATTTAAGAAGAGAAAGTGAGAGTCCTGTTCCAGCTGTCAGTGTTCAGAATAGACTGACATAATGTGCCAAATTATGAGAATCTGACACTAAAAAAAAAAGAACTAATGCAGTTTCTCTATCTCCACAATTAAGTTCCTCCATCTATGAAGTCTATGAAGAAACTTGAACATAACAATAAGTGGAAGAAAATATAACATATAAATAAGTGATTATCAAAATAGTTAAAGAAATTTTTTTAAAAGACAGATACAGGTGAGGGGAGGGAAGGCAGCAAACCACACTGCCATATGTGTACCTATGCAACAATCTTGCATGTTCTTCACATGTACCCCAAAACCTAAAATGCAATTAAAAAAAAAAAAAGTAAACCTACACAAACTCAATACAGTTGAAAGGAGTGCAACCAGCAGACCAGAACAAGAGGAACCTGTGAGCGGTGTGGAAGTTGTGAGAGGTACTGACAGCAACACTCAGCAGAGCTAAGCAAGCAGCGGTGCGGTGTGGGTGGGAGACAAGGCGTATTGAACAAGAACAGACTGCTCTGTCCCCCAATAACAAAGTGAAGCTTTTGAGCAAGAAACCTGCCCCACCCAACTTATTGTAGCATAGAGATCACTGGATTCTAAAAATCAAATAACCATATAAGGAGAAGAATCTCAGGTAAAATGGGATTTTAAAAGGTCAGAACAAAAACTGCTTTCTGAATACTCCATTGACTTGTACCAACCCGAAATCAGTTTTCTCTTGGACTTCTGATCTATTCCTTGATTCTGCCTATAAATTTTTTACCACATGTAAGACAAAATTGTACAGTCAGTTTGAAAAGTTAAATGTTACTAGGGTGGGCTTCTGATACAAAACTTCTAACTAAATATATGTACTGTCCTCTTAACTCTCTAAAATTCCCACTGAAATGAAATTTAAAAGCATAAACAGAATGACCTGAATCCATTAATAGTAAAAGTAATAAAAAAGATGAAAGATATCACAATTCCCATGAGGTAGATGAAAAGTGGATCCAAGCACGCTGATGGATAAAACAGAGAGGAAAAAAGTTCAGGCCAGAATGAACTATGAGAAGATTATAGTGGAACTATAAGTGAAGGGAACCTACTGGGTGGGACCCTGGGGAGGTTCTGGGTTGAGAATGAGAGTAGGTGATAAAGGGTGAGAGGAACAGAACACAAGAGAACGTAGTGAAAGCCCACATATGGAATAGCTGCACTAGCCTCTCTCTGTTCTCACCATCCTGCTTCTGTATTTGTGTTTGAGAAGTATATGAAGCCAGCCTGGGGCATTTACTCTTCATGAGAGTTTACATGAACCATGTGGGGCGGTTTCCGTTTTTATTATAAGTAGTTGACAGAATTAGGCCATTTTCAATGATATTAGGTGCAGGGAACAAAAAGAAGTAACTTAATTACCAGTTTCCTCTCCTCATTTATCCTGTAAAGAAGCCTGTCAATTCACATGATGGGCCCACATACCCACACTACTGGCCAGGCACCACATTCAAGAAGAAACCTTGTGGGGAACATGGCCACAATGACATGAAGATGCCATCCTGCTGCCCAGTCCTCCATTCTTAAATACAAATTAAGAGTAAAATAGTATTAGTCATGTATAAATATAGATGGTATCTCTGTTGTTCTCTCTACACATGGAAGTCCCGAGTTATGAACTGTAAATCATGAGAATCATTGCAACCAGGAAAGAAAGTGCTGAACAGAATGTCATCTCATAATTCCCAAAAGCAACCAAGATAGTAGAGTGGTTCTGTGGCCACTATTCTTTTAAAAATTCCTGAATTTTAGCTTTGAAAAAATATTTCCTTATATTTATTTTTTATATTTATTTAGATGATTTCTGTTAGCAAGTGTTTTAACATTATTTCAACTCTTCAAAATTGGTAAGGCCACCTATACAAACCCCCTCAAATAGGGAAAGAAATTAAAATTCAGAATACAATTAAAGTTTGTTATTTCTTGCATGCTGCCCACATCTCAGGCAAGTTCCATGTTAATAATGAACACTGCTGGTCCTCAGCCTCAATCCCCTTTCCCAGGACAGTGTAGCCATCCCCTGCTACTGTGAGTGTTGGCTACTCTCGGCTCACAGTTGCCCCTTTTCCTAGTTGACCTCAGCCAATGAGAGTCACCATTGTCCAGCAGCATTTACCGTTACCCCAAGAAACACCGCAGCCAATGAGGACCTTATTCTTACCCACAGTACGTCAGAGCAGTCTGGTCCCCTTGCCTCAGGGTGGGAGGGATCAACCCTGTGATGTAGTTCACGCTCCAGAGCTCCCTATGAGGTCAGGCTGGATCAAGACGCCCGCTGGACCGTGTCCATGCTTAGCCTTTCCCCCGTCTCAACCTGGTTTCTTCAATCAATTATGGAGAAAGAATTCCAAGTGCAGTCTCTGCTTTTAAGGAATTCATCCCAAGGCTGTATGTTATCTCATTTAATACTGAAATGAATCCTAAAATATATATAATATATAGCCTAATAGATGGCCCATTAGTAACATAAATATTCAAACAAAAAACACAACACGGATTCTTTCCAGAATGCCAGGAAACCAGAAGTGATATGATAAATATGGAACTAAAATTTAAGTCTCTTGAATTAAAGTGGCACAACTTTCCGCTCTTCCTTACTGCCTTTCCAATCTTTTTTCTAAGACTTGGAAAGATTTGTTCAGTCTTTTGTTCTTCAGATTAATAATTTAAAGCAAATTTGATTGAGTTGCATTCTTTTCATCAGTGACTATGGGAACAACCCCGGACAGAAATCTTAATTCTCCATTTCTAAACTTCCCCACTTTGGGGACTACATAAACAATATCATGCCCAACAGCCTACAAATTCACTTTTATAGTAAAGTGATATTCAAAGTTTTTTTCTGTAATTCAACTTAATATCTACTAAAAAGCCTTATTTTCATCAGGCACAAATATTTTGCCTTATCTTAGTATACATTGCAGGGCAAATCCGTAGTGCCAGGTAGTCAGAGGAGGGAAGCATTTATATGCTCTTCAGTGTTTCCAACTCTCCTCAACATTTGCTGAAACATGCTCAATACCATATGGTCTCTGCTAACTGATTTATACAGGTCTTTGCTCATGATAACAAGGCCCCTGGGTGTCTAGACCTCTTTTAGATACTTAGAGATCCTTCTCAATGAATTTTAAGTCATTCCAGCAGGGGCTGTGAGTATGTGGCATGCTGTGGGTAAGGCTAATGCCACACTCAATTACATAGGAATCAACATACTCTTCAATGAGGTTTTGAGTTCCATTCAGACTTTACCCTAAAATTGCAACATAGACTTTCTCTAATCTTTCATCTCTGCAACTACCTAGGCATTTTTTTTAACCAGTTCTCACCCTCTCCCTCTAGTTCTTCCATCTACTTATCAAATGTGCCCTTATATAAATCATGAGTGGTGCTGCAGCTGAGGCTGGAGATGGGGTGAGTTTTCTATAACTAAAATAATTTATGACTTACAGGATTTTCACAGTAGTCTGCTGATTTTTTTTATTTTGTGTTTGTGTTTTTCTGTTGCATTCCTAAAGCAATGACTTTCAAACTTCTTGGGCAACTAAACAGGGAAATAATAAGATGTCCTATAGACAGTGACAGAATATCTGTTATTGTATGAAAATCTTTTCCTGATATAAACAAAAAGTCATAAAAACAATCTCATAAAACAAAGATGTGGCATAAAACTAGAGTGGGCATTAAAATGTATACATTATACAATATATGCACCTTGCCGTGTATCAATCATACCTAAATTTTTAAAAAGGAGGAAGTAAACTTTTAGAGATGATGGATATGCTTATGGCATAGACCAGGCGTCCCCAAACTATGGCCTGCGGGCTGCATGCGGTCCCCTGAGGCCATTTATCCGCCCCCCCCCCCCGGCTGCACTTCAGGAAGGGGCACCTCTTTCATTGGTGGTCAGTGAGAGGAGCACAGTATGTGGCGGCCCCACAACGGTCTGAGGGACAGTGAATCGGCCCCCTGTGTAAAAAGTTGGGGGACGCCTGGCATAGACTGTGATGTACGTATGAAATGAGTATGTGCTCCTTTTGGTTTGTCAGTTATCTCAATAAAAAACATTTTATTTTTTTTTAATCTCTCCAGAAGAAAGATAAAAATATTATTAAACTGCCAGAAGCGGTGGCTGACACCTGTAATGCCAACACTTTGGGAGGCTGAGGCGGGCGGATCACGAGGTCAGGAGATCAAGACCATCCTGGCTAACATAGTGAAACCCCATCTCTACTAAAAATTAAGAAAAAATTAGCCAGGTGTGATGGCATGTGCCTGTAGTCCCAGGTACTTGGGAGGCTGAAGAAGGTGGATCGCTTGAACCTAGCAGGCGGAGGTTGCAGTGAGCTGAGATCACATCACCGCTCTCCAGCCTGGGTAACAGAGTGAGACTTTGTCTCTCTCTCTCTCTCTCTCTCTATATATATATATATATATATATACACACACACATATATATACATATATATTTATTTATTTATTTATTTTAAACCAAAGTAGAAAAGGAATACTGGAAAATATTTTAACCAAATCAAGATTGTATCTTTCATTTTCCTTGAGGGTCTCAATCATTTTCAGAATTATATTAATACTTCCCTAATAAATCAGTCCTCCATGCTAGTACTCTTAATTTCCACTTGAATCTAGAGAGCAAAGAGAACTTTACTGCCCTGCAGTCTAAGCTCTACATCAGGCATTCCTGGGGCCCAGCAGGTTTGGGTACAGACTGCAGGTGTCTGGGGAGCACTGTGTGCTCACTGCACAGAGGTAAGTGGCTGAGTCACTGAGCTGGGAGTCTCTGATGAGCAGGGAAACATACTGGCTGGCTCTATTGAGCTGTGCTGTAAACCTTCCATCTTCATTACCACTGGAGTATACGGACATCAGCAACTTAGGTCCTTTCCTGGGATCCTGTCTGTACCAGAAGAAATACTGAGAAGCACTGTTGCTATAAGTGCAGTTGAACGCAACAGTGGTTCCCTCTGGAACATTGAAGGGTCCAGGATCCTGCTCCACCTCCTTCTGTTGGCTCCAAACCCCTGTGAAAAAGACAGTGGTCAGACAGAGACGACAAATTAGGAGGCAAACACTTACTCCTCAGAATTTTAATCATCTTTTTACAGGCCCTCTATATTCCCTTAATTAGAGAAAAAAAATTCAGGCTTCTAGCCACCAGCCAAGATAGACATTATCTCCAAATATTGTACATTATGTTCCTGTAGAGATGCCCAAACTCACAGCTTAACTGAAGCCACAGGATCACCAGTAAAACTCCCAAGGATTTCATCATTCTTTTCTGCTCTGGTTCACTGAAGATTCCAACTTTAAATTTTAAAAAAAAATGAACCTAGCACAAATATTTTATTTCTTTTACTTTAGGAATCATAAAAAGAATCTGTCCTACCAATTAGAAAAAAGAGGTTCTTTTTACAACCCCTGATACATCACTAACCCCTCCTCTTATCCCCGTCCCCTTCTTTCTTTCTCTCCTTCACACACACACACACACACACACACAGACACACAGACACACACACACACACACACACACACACACACACACACACACACACACAAGCACCTGAGAGCTGTCCTCAGGGTCCCTAAGAACACACTGCCATCTTGTGGAATCATGATAGTAATCAAAGGTGTACTCAAAATGTAGACCTGTATTAAATGAATGGGTGAATATAAAACTCTGACACATTCGTTAGTTAAAATTTTGAGAAGCAAATCCTCCAAGTCAGTGTCTGTAGGGTATGTTTATGTGTGTATGTGTTGGTTATCATATGGCAACTCTTGTATAAGGGCAGTTGTTTCTAGTAGCCACTTTCCTACACTGAACAATCAGTCATGAAGCATTCTATTACAAAACTTTGAGTTGAGAGTCTTGCAATTCAAGGAGCACTTCGCACTGCATAGCTCTTCTCCATATCAGGCCACACATCCCCTTACCCTTCTGCTATCTCCAATTTTTAAAGAAATTTCCTGTAACTCAAAAGAATTCTTTCAAAATAGAATAGCCTAAAATCTAACTGAACAAGCATGGTTCCACCTCACAGCCTAGGCAACATTTTTTAACAAAGCCAGGACTGGAGCTTGGAATTCGTCATTCTGTCTTACACCAATGACATATGCATGTCAAAACAGTACTTCTTTGGGCTGTTGCAAATGAGATTAACTTACCTTCACTACCTGGACTTTTATGTGCCTGTTCATTTGTCTAATTCCCCTTATTTCTTTTCTGGTTTTAAGTTTAGGAATGAATCCAAAATTTATGAACCTGGTCTTTCTCTTTGCCTTTTCATTCTAACCTAAAAAGCACACCAGATCTCTGGAGGGTTAACTATGCAAGAAACTTAACTGAGCCTACAGAGAAACGAGCACAGCTCCTCTTGTTCATAATCTGTTTTGTGTCCTTGCAGAAGCTGGCAGCTATAGGCTAGCAATGATGCAGGCTCTTTTCTGCTCAAGAGCCATTTAGTCAGTATTCATCAATAATGGCCTGGGCAGGCCCTTCCCATTTCTACCAACAACTGCATAGGACATAGAATGAAGGAGAATATGCTAATATTGAAATCCCTTTCTCCAAGAATACATTGCACATGACAGAAATTACAACAGCCACTTCTCAGTAAGTGTAAAAACAAAAGGAAGGGGGTAGCAAACCAAGAATGCAGCCACGACAGTCCTGGAAAATTTATAAAAAACAAATATAACAGCTAAAATTGAATGTGGACTTGAAACACAGTATTTTCAGGAAGAAATCACCTTTTTTATATTTGTAACAAAAAATAGTATGAGCCAATAGTATGGGCCAATGTTGTGGTGGACCCACAAGCAATATCAGTGCTAGCAAAATGACAGAATTTATACATCAAAGTTGTACTGCAAAAGCTTCTGTGCCTACTGACTTCTAAATAACATGTGAAACTCCTTCACATGCCTTAAGGGCAGTGTTATGGCAATCAGTCAAAGAGAAATCATAGTCCTCTTCCCATTAGATTAAACACTCTTCATTTTCCATAGCATGAAATTTTCTAGATATGTCTTGTGAGTCTCGAAGTATTGAAAGCAAGATTTTATTCAAAGTCAGTGTATCTTAAGATACTACTGTAAATGCTACTAATTTTGTGTCTATTTGAAATATATAAGTTGTACTATTAAAAACAACAACAAAGGAAATTTTTATACACAGGGAAAAATACCTTTTTACTCATTGTGTTCTCATTATACACAATGAGATTATTGTATATAATTATACACAATATAATTGTAATTATTGTTCATACATTTGTTAATTTAGGAAAAATGGGAGTTACAAACAAAAACTACAAAAAAATGGCTTTATTTTCTCTATGTAACTACCTTTACCATTGCTCACTATTTTTGCATGACTCCAAATTACTGCGTAGTGCTATTTCTTTTCTGTCTGAAAGATTCCATTTAGGTTTTCTTGCAGAGTAGGTCTACAAGTGATGTATACTCTGGTTTTTATTTATCTGGGACTGTCTTAATTTCTTCTTTGTTTTAGAACAGTAGTTTTGCCTGATATAAAATTGTTGGTTGACAATTTCTTTTTTTTAATTTAAACACTTTAAATATGCCATCCCACTTCCTTCTGGCTTCTATGGTTTCTGATGAACAATTGACTGCTAATCTTTTGAAAGATCCCTTCCATGTGATTAGTCACTTATCTCTTGCAGCTTTCAAGATTCTCAAATCGTCTTTTTTTCTTTAAACGGTTCATTTGATTATAATGTGTCTCAATGTGATTTATTTTTATATTTTTTTATTTTTTGCCTTTTTTTTACCTGGTCCTTGTTGAGCTCCTCGGTTATATAGGTTCATGCCTTCCAACAAATTTGAGAAGTTTGGAGTCATTATTTTCACAAATAGTCTCCCTGCTCTTTCCTTTCCTCTTACTCTGGGAATCCTGCTATACTGATGGCTGTACTTTTTACCATATTCCGCAGGTCTCTCTTCAATCTTTTCCCTTCTGCTTCTTAGACTAAATAATTTCAATTGGCCTACCTTCACATTTCAGATTCTTTCTCCTGCCTGCTTTTGAGTCCCTTTTTTTTTTTTTTTTTTTTTTTTTTTTTTTTGAAAATTTCCTCTGCATAGCCACTTCTCCACTCTGAGCGTGTTTTGAGTTACATGAATACTGGAATGTCCTTTGAATTAGCCCTTCAGAAAACCACATAACAGATCAACATAGTCAGGCACTATTCTTTGATAATGGGTCTACTCTTTTTCCATCAGCCCCAGAAACCCACATGGTGGATGCAGAATGCCATTTAAAGACTATTTTCAAGCCAGTGATGGAAAGATGGAGCAAAGGAAAGTTATATCCTCACAAATATCTCCTGCTAGGTTGCAGTTACCTTTTTGTTGATTATGTCTGGGGAACAAATAGGTGGGGCAGAACATCTTTCCATTGGGAATGATAGCTGTTTCGGGCCTCTTTTTGACAATTAAAACAAAGACTAGCATGTCAGTTTTAACTTCCATGTATAATGGATAAGAAATTACATCCTAGCTATCTATACTTTGGGACTTTGTCACAGTTGGCCAAATGGGTGAAGTTAATATTGCAGATTGGTCTCATTCTTTTGTTTAGAGTTCTGCAGATAGTAGCCTTAATTAAAATTTTTAATTAAGGTAAATTCAATGTACTTAGTCTCAGAACCTCTGTCAGTCAGATTAATTAGAATGGCTTCTGGAGTGGCATACTCATGAGAAAAATTTCTAGGAAATAACATGAGGTAAGAATATGGAGTAGGTATTGTTGAAAAGCAGACCATGATTAGTTGCTCATACTCCTAAATGTCATGTTAGGTCTTCCAATGATGTAAGACCATGATCACTCTGCCTGACCGCTTTCCAGAGTTATGCTTGCAGCAAGCAACCTTGAAGGCTGAGGTACTGTTTCCCTCTGAGACAAAGAGCAAGTGGGTTTACCACTTACTATAAAAGCAATGAATTCTCCAAGCTCAGTGTTCCTCAGTTATGACACAGTACCACCTCACCAAAGTATTCATCAGTACACATATCATCTTTTTAAGATTTAAGAGAAAGAACAACTGAAGTGAATATGCCAATGTTTATGCTGTTTGCTGTGCCATGAGTAACAAAATCCTTTATCTCTAACTAAGTAGTTTTCATGTCTTTACTGACAGCCTCAATCAAACAACCTTATTATCTTGTAAGAAGGGAAAACAGGCCAGGCACGGTGGCTCACACCTGTAACCCCAGCACTTTGGGAGGCCGAGGCAGGCAGATCACAAAGTCAAGAGATCAAGACCATCCTGGCCAACATGGTGAAACTCTGTCTATACTAAAAACACGAAACTTAGCTGGGCATTGTGGTGCATGGCTGTAGTCCCAGCTACTTGGGAGGCTGAGGCAGGAGAATCACTTGAACCCAGGAGGCGGAGGTTGCAGTGAGCAGAGATTGTGCCACTGCACTCCACACTCCAGCTTGGCAACAGAGCGAGATCCCATCTCAAAAAAAAAAAAAAAAAGAAGGGAAAACATCCAAAACCTGACAAATCCCTCTTATCCATTATAGTAAAGACTAAAGACTTGAATTACCTTTTTTGAAACATAAAATGTGTGCCCCGTATAGGACTTAACTATCACATCAGATCAAATGTTTGATCAATTTTCTGATATACTTTAATAAAATAAAAACTCTTTCTGAGATATTAGTGTTATAATCTCAGATGACTATTAAACTCATGATGAGCCTCACAACCACTACACAGAGTACAGTCATTATGAACCAATACTTTAACCATAATAATTATCTATAACCTGACTTTTTTAAAAAATCTAGTCTCCTATAAAATGTTCATACCTAGTCCAGTTATTTAAATGCGTTTCCTGATGCAATTTTTCTCTTGCATTAATTTGAGATTAAACTTTGACATATGTTCATTATAATTTGATTTGGAAGGTTGTCTTCATACTTTCCAACATCTTTTAGGTTTATCTTTTTTTCTTTCAGATATTTTACAGTGGGGTTATGTTTAGAGTTTATTCAGTTCATTCGGATTACACCTGACGTCAGTTGAGTGAGGACGTGCTGAGACCCTGAGTTGATCTAGTTATTTGACAGCGCTCACTGAGCATAGGAAGGCCTGGTCCTGAGACAAGGGAAAAGTGCCAGCATGAACAGAACTCTACCACCTATCTGAGCAGGGAACACAAACACAAAGTTCAGATTTGCTAGGATGGGAGTAAAAAGAAAGGAAAAGGAAAAAAGAAAAGAAGGCCAAGAAATATTCATTTAATTTATTCTGTAGATATTTCCTTTTTATTTTATTTTATGTTTTTTTTTTTTTTTTTTTTTTTTGAGACGGAGTTTCGCTCTTGTTACCCAGGCTGGAGTGCAATGGTGCGATCTCGGCTCACCGCAACCTCCGCCTCCTGGGTTCAGGCAATTCTCCTGCCTCAGCCTCCTGAGTAGCTGGGATTATAGGCACGCGCCACCATGCCCAGCTAATTTTTTGTATTTTTAGTAGAGACGGGGTTTCACCATGTTGACCAGGTTGGTCTCGATCTCTCGACCTTGTGATCCACCTGCCTCGGCCTCCCAAAGTGCTGGGATTACAGGCTTGAGCCACCGCGCCCGGCCTATTTTATGTTTTAATAGACAGGGTCTCACTCTGTCACCCAGAGCTGGAGCGCAGTGGTGCCATCATAGCTCACTGCAGCCTCCGACTCTTGGCCTCAAGACATCCTTCTGTCTGAATTTCCTGAGTAGCTAGGACTGCAAGCTCATACCACCACACTCACCTATTTTTTATTTTTGTTTTTTGTAGCGATGAGAGTCTCACTACATCACCCAGGCTGGTCCTGAACTCTTGACCTTAACCGATCCTTCCACCTTGGCTTCTCAAAGTACTAGAATTACAGGCGTGAGCCACCACGCCCAGCCACATGCAGTAGATATTTTTTCACTGACTATTATGAGTCAGTCACTAAAGGTAGGCACTTAAGTTAAAAATGTGCTTAAACAAACAATATCCCTGACCTCATAGAAGTTGTATCATAATTGGAAGTTTAGGCCATGAACACATGGACACATAAATCAATATTATAACTAGACGTTATGATTATTACCATAAAAGAAATAACTATGGTTTTGTGATAGAGCTATGGGGAGGGCCAGGATGGCTACATTAGTCAAGAAGATGAACAGAAGTCAAAGGCTTTGTCTACAGTAGTGTACTTGAGCTGAGACCTGAAGTGTGAAAATGAGTTAGGCTTGCCCATATTTGGAAGAACAGCATTTCAAATGGACAAGTTCGACAAAATGTGGGAAAGAACATGGCAAGTTCAGAACACCGAAAGGAAACTAGTGTTACTGGTACACAGAGAGCCAGGAAAAGAGAGAGAAAAGGTGAGATTGAAGGGGAGGTCCACATGATACAGATCTTTGTGTATCACAGCCTGAAATTTGCATTTTATTCCAGAAGAAATAGAAAGCCACTGAAGCATTTTGGGGCTAGTAGAGACAGCTTTTACTTTATATTGTAAAAAATCATTCTGGTGCCACATCGAATGGGTGCTTCCCAAACTTTTAAGTATAGACTCACCCGGTTGTTTTGTTAAAATGCAGATTCATATTCAGTCAGCCCGAGATTCTGCACAAGCGCAGATAGTGCTGGTCCACACTTTGAGTAGGAAAGACGTGGAGAATAAACAGCCTTGAAAGAAGAGACCATTAGAAGGTAAATGGGACCATGACAGTGTTTTTCAAACTTTTTCTTTAATATATCTTATTGTATGAAAAAATACTTATGTTGTGTGAAACACTCTTACTCTGTACATTTTCTAATCCTGTTTTATTTATTTTTAATAAGAAATGAATAACTTCATAAAGAGTTAAAACATTTAAAAATTTTACTTGGCAAAGTGGAAAGTTCTTTAAAGTAATAATGTTCATAACAGGTAAAGAAAGTATGGAAAACAAAAAGCATTACATGCTATTGTTGACATTGCAATTTGGTGAAAAATATCTTCCTGGAAATTAGGTATGTGATGTTATGTGTTTTCCCCTATTCACCCAACTCCATTCTGTTAAAGCTGTGACTTTAATGATGTTAATACAAACATTGTCTCTAATACTGGATAATTGGAAATATCATCAAAAAGTGATCCTTTTTTTAAATGTATCTATATAATGAAAACTAGACAGTCATTTAAAATTATATCCCCAATATATGATCGCTGGCATGGAAATATCTATAATATAATGTTGAGAGAAGCAAGCATGTTAATAAATACTGGGGACACTATCAGCCCCATTCATAGAGAAATATAGTTGTATATGTACACAAGAAAATTTGAAAAATAGTAATACTTGTTATTTCTAGGTGAAGAAGTTATGAGATGTTTTATTGTGATAGTTATTCATATCTTCTAATTTATCTAGGTTGAGCATACACAATTAAATTAAAATTTTAATTTAACTTCAATTTAAAACATACAACCCTTTCCTTCACACTCTAGATTCTGCTTTGCATCTTTGGTGGAAGAAGCAATGGACAAGGGATCAAAAAGCCTAGATTCTCCTCCACGCTTTCATTTTACTGTAAGTCATCCTTGAGTAAAAGATGCCATACCTGTGGATCCTAATTCTTTCATTTATAAAATAAAGGGTATGGGCTGGATCACTATTTCGTAAAGTGTGATTGATACAAGAGGTCCTATTAGGCAGTATGCAGACAACCTTTCCAATTGTTACATACATGGTGCTATTTTAATTTGTATTCAGAAAAATACAACCAGCACTTTAAATATATGATTTACATCATATACATGATTTCACAGATGGCATCTGGTAAAATGAAGATAATTTATACATAGTTATTTTTAAAGTCTATTTAACATAAACATCAACTTAATATTAAGTAAATAATGGTATCTATGTATGGTACACAGACACCAAAAACATCATGAATATATGATCAAACGGGTAAAGTGTTGTTGATGAGGGTACAGCCTGTAGAAAACTTGCTTCATGGACTCAGAACCTGCACCACAAAGGGGTCTTCCCTCTTAAAGAGTAAAGCAATGGTATCCAAAGGATTATAAATCATTCTACTATAAGGACACATGCACACGAATGTTCATTGCAGCACTGTTTACAATAGCAAAGACCTGGAACCAACCCAAATGCCCATTGATGATAGACTGGATAGGGAAAATGTGGTACATATACACCATGGAATATTACACAGCCATCAAAAACGATGAGTTCGCGTCCTTTGTAGGGACATGGATGAACCTGGAAACCATCATTCTCAGCAAACTGACACAAGAGCAGAAAATCAAACACTGCATGTTCTCACTCATGGGCGGGTGTTGAACAATGAGAACACATGGACACAGGGAGGGGAGCACTACACACTGGGGTCTGTTGGGGAGAAATGGAGGGGTGGGGAGGTGGGAAGAGATAGCATGGGGAGAAATGACAGATACAGGTGAGGGGAAGGAAGGCAGCAAACCACACTGCCATGCGTGTACCTATGCAACAATCTTGCACGTTCTTCACATGTACCCCCAAACCTAAAATGCAATTTAAAAAAAAAAAGAGTAAAGCAATGGAAAGAATCTGTGAGGAAACAATCTGCATTCAGGAATGAAATTTCAATAATAACAAAAGGAAATTTAATTTAATATAAATTCAGATTCATTACATAAGAAAGATGCATTATCCTTCACTTCTGTTTGGAGACAGAGGTTATAAAGTAAATTCCTTCTACACATTCAAAAAAAAAACAAACCTTCACTCCCTCCTGCAAGGCTAGGCCTGCGTCAAGGGTCCCAGCTGCAGGCTGTGGTACCGGCCGCAGGTGCTGGGGAGACACTGTGCTGCAAAGCACAGAAGAGGTGGCTGAATCTCCAGGATAAGAGGCCGGGATATTCCAAACACTGTAAAACTTCTCTTTTCCAAGTAGTTCTTTAAAATGTTTGTCTCCCTGCTCCTTCTGGCTTGATTGAATTAAAGCCAAAGACACAGGTCCTTTCCCAGGATCCTGCCGGAACCAGTGGAAGTTGAAGAGTGTTCTCTCCTGATAAGCACAATTGAGAATGGCGTGTGTTCCCTCCTGGATACTCAGGATTGAAGGTCTCTGCTCTGGCATATGTAGGCTGTTCACCCTGTTTAAACAGAAGCACAGATAGAGGACATTCATTCAGGAACATTCATTCATTTGGAAGATATACTGTCTTTTCACAGCCCCCACAGGTGAGCATTGAGGCCCTAACCACTCTTCCGTAACTTCCAGACTTTTAAAGAAGATACTACAATCTACTCTTTTTAATGATATTTCCAGAGCCCCAACATTCACAGCACAGCTTCCAGGAGAAAATCAAAAATGAAACTCCCAAGGCCTTCTCCACTTTTATCCCTCAGACTCAGTGAGGTCTCTGGTTAGGGTCTTGGAGCCCTCAAACATGACCAAGCCAAATCTCTTGTTTCTCTGAGTGAATATTCATAGTTCTTTGTTGCAGGAAGCTGAGAGTCTCCCCCTCCAGCCAGGAACAAGATTTACTCCCCCACGCACAGGTTACACAGCTCTTCCTGATCTCTGAAGCGGTAACTTGGAAAAGGACCCTGGCAGGACCAGATGCCGATTGTCAGTCACCTGCATCTAGCGTTTGTCTCCTAGAGGTTTCTCTTTCCTTTCTTCTTCTATAATACTTCCTGAGCATCTGCCATGCATGTACAAGTTATAAAGTGAATAACTTAAAAGGATTTCTCCCCCAAGGAAAACCTAGAAAGGTTATGTCTCTCCTTTCCAATGCAGAGCTCTGTTAAATGAGCTCCCGGGTATAGATCTAGTTATCGGCACTGTAGGTCAGTAAAATGGTGTTATGTTTGAGTCCTGCTCCATAAAGCTCATGTGGATTCATCATAGAATTTACACTAAGTTATGCCAGAGCGAGAAGGCTTTATTTTCTGTGCAGAAAACCTATGAGATAAAAAAGACACAAACAAACAAGAAAGCCAATTCTGTCAATCCAAATAATTGGATGGAATAAGGCCAATGTGAAATATAGGGTGACTCTTGGCCATAACCACGGTAAAATAACATAACAGAAGGAGAGTGGAAAAGTAAACCTTAATCTATACTTAAATTTTCTTACTGTCTTATTTTAAATTACCTTTGTTGTATCATTTATACCCAAGAATAACTACCATCAGCTGAAAAATTATTTTCTACCAATGCAATTCAATCATTGAATTAAATTCATTTAACTTAATTCAATTCTTATGACCATGCGATGTATGCATAATTATCATTGATGATATGTAGGTGCCCTGAGGTTATGTAATTTTGCCCAGGGTAATGTAATTTAGTAAATGATAGACACAGCATTTCGATACCTATGCCTTTTAATCACCATATGAAACCTTTGCAAACTAAACTAAAGCAAGAAATGAAAAAGCCTTTATTGGAATACAAACTTCCCAAGATATTCCTGTAAAAGAAAGTGAACATTACACACAAATACAGACTCAAGCCTGGTGAGGGAAGGTTTTTTGTGTCTACCTAGCTACTCCTTCTACCCACGAAAACACCTGTCACTTGTTATTTTTGTTTTGTTTTGTCTGAAATGGACTCTCATTCTGTCACCCAGGCAAGAATGCAGCTGTGCAATCTCGGCTCACTGCAACCTCCACCTCCCGGTTTCAAGCTATTCTCCTGCCTCAGCCTCCCTAGTAGCTGGGATTTTAGGCACACGCTACCATGCCTGGCTAATTTTTGTATTTTTAGTAGAGACAGGGTATCCTCATATTGGCCAGGCTGGTCTCGAATGCCTGACCTCAAGTGATTTACCCACTTTGGCCTCCTAAAGTACTGGGATTACAAGTGTGAGCCACCACATCTGGCCCTATTATTCGTTTAATGAACAAATTCAATGTGTGTCTGTCCTTCAAGACCTAACTAAATTTGCTACTCCCCATGATAATTTCTCTTATCTTTTCTGTGCCAAAGTGATCTCCTCCTGAGAATACCTTTAAAACTTATTTTTCCACATACTTGGAATTTTACCTGTTGATTCCATTTTCATGCATTTGGTCTTTTTCTTTAATTAATTTATAATTACTTACACCAGTCTGCTGTAGTAGCAATCTGAACTTTAATTTCTTCACTCTAAAGACTTAAAAGAGGTAAAGGACAGGGAAAAAATATCTGATTACTGAATATATCTAGGTTTACTTTTTGCTCTAGAATTCAAGGTATTTTGAAGTCTTGACACCTGAGCAATCTCCAGACTAGTTACAAAGAACAGTCCAGGTCCTGGCTTCATTTATTCACAAATTATCAATTCACTAAGCTTGGAAGTGAACTTACTTGTAGGGCTTAAAAAGATATCAAATTAATCTTATCCAACAATATTCTGGAATGTGTGATCATCTCTAAATATCAATTCCTGTGAGTTGATAATGATAGATCAGATGCATTCCTTTAAATTTTAAGACATTTGTTATTTTTAATAACCTTTATTTTGATAGAAGAAAAATCCAAGAACTGCAGAAAATTAAAAGTACAGAGGACAGGAAAGATTAAAAAATAAAAACGTTATATTCCCACCACCAAGGGATTATCATTTTTAATATCTTAGTATATATCCTTCCCTTTTTTACAGTTGATATCTACCTTTTAAATAAATACTTTTCTAATGTAATTCTCAAATTATATATACATTTCTCTAAATGTCCCAAAAAGAACTTCACAGCTAAGTTGCACAAACAGGAATTCACAATGGGAGGTAGACATTCTGTCCCTAAATCTCTTTTCTGGAACACTGATAGTTGAAAATCCTGGCACAGTTGTTCTGCTGCCTGAGAGCGACTGTGCCTGCCAGGGTCCCCTAGCCTGCCAGTGTCCTCTAAAGGAGCAGTGGTGGAGGGTGATAAAGAGTTGGTGCAGCACCTGAACAGATGCCTTGATCTGGAGCATGGCTAAGTGGCAGAGCAGATTTCTTCTCACAAGATGCTTTCTGAGAACCTGAATAGCCATGAAATGACAACTAAATGTCTTTCAGGAGAAGGAAACTTCTCAAGATACTGCCATCAGCCACATCAACTTGCTCTTTCATTTAGTCAACATTCTGCTGGTAGGTCTGCAGACCACAAACCAAGCTAGTCTCTCCCTTCAAACCAACACTGTCAGTAACAGTAACACAGCAGGAGTAACACAGCATGACTGACTGTTTTGCCCATGAGAACAGCCAGATGTAGCCTTTAGCTTTGTGTGTTGAGTGAGAATGTCTTTATCCTCACTTGAGGATATATATCCTACTTGAGCCTATGCAGAACTCTAGGCTCAAGCTCAACTCAAATCATGTCTGAGAGATAACTGTTCGCTCGCTTGTGAAATTATATTCTGCATCAAAAATAATGTTCTACTCCAACTCCTATAACCTCCAGGTGCAGGTTTGGGTACTGGCTTCAAGTGCCTGGGGAGCACAGTGCGCTCACCACACAGATGAAGGAGGCTGAATCGCTGAGCTGGGAGGCTGTGATGTACAGAGAGCTTTGCTTGGTGTTTGCATCCAGAGTTGCTGTGTACCTTCCATTTGACTTTGTGTTCTCACTGAAAGTCATGAACATCAGGGTAATAGGACCTTTCCCAGCATTTTGCTTATACCACCTTAAGTTGTTGAAGGGGGTCACTGTATAATTGCATTGAAGAGTGCAGTTCTTTCCCTCCAGGATGACCAGGGACTGAGGACTCTGCTCCACTTGGTTTTTGCCACTCCCTCCTATTCAGAAAGCAAAGTGAGATTCGAGATATCCATCATTCGGTATTAATACTGTCCAATTTGCATCCCTTCCTTACTCCCCACGGTGAATCCCAAGTGAAATCGAAAATGATCCTGTTTTCTCCCTTCCTCCTATCCCAATGGACTATACCTTTACCCAAATCCTAAGAAAATATTCCCTTGACTTACTATGTTAACCTTGGTAAAACTGTCCACCAACTTACTATAAAAATAAAGCCACAAAATCACCAAGCAGGTCCTCGGATACTTCATTTTTATTCTGCAGAGATCTGCTCCCAGAAGTTGATTTGTGTATTCAAAATCTCCTCTTTTTTTTTAACACTAAACAAAGGGTTCCTCAGCGAGTACGCCTAGCCAATTAGAGACCAGGCTTCGCTATCTTACACATACCACACATTCAGAACTACAGGCGGGGCGAATGCAAATACTGCCATCTCGGGGTCAGAGCTACAATTGCTCAGAACCTTTGATTCAGCTTTTTTCCTCCTCACCATTTGCAACATGATATAGATGATAAGCCCCTTCATGTCTATGTCAGCTCAATAAATTAGTAATTAGGACATATGTTTGAAACTGCATTCTGGCTCTATGTGATATTACATGGGAGAGTTAAGCCTTAGCTTTCTCATCTGAAACTAAGTATGGTAACACCTAACAATTTTTGAAAGATTGAAAAGAGATGATTCGTGTAAAGGCTTGTTGTAATGGCTAACAGGAACTTAACCTTCAACTAAAATATAAGGGATTTTTATCTGTTCTATTCTCCGCTATATTGTCAGTTTCTAGAATATGGCCTGTCGATAAATAGGCATACAATGAATTTTTATTGAGCAAATGAATAAATGGTAGTTTTGTTCTGGTAATGACAGAGGTATTTTTATTATTCATTTTAATTCAACAATTATTTTTTAAATGCCTGACTTTTCAAGTATGATGGTAAGTGCTGAGAATAAGTAAAGTACCTACACTCATGAGATTTCACTCTAATGAGAGGAAAGACAGAGTATTTGAGCATAGATGCAAGTGATTGGTAAGTGTTGAACCTTTTCATATGCCTGTTTACCATTTGTACATCTTCTTTTGAGAAACATCTATGCAAATCTTTTGCCTATTTTTTAATCAGATTATTCCATTTCTTTCTATAGTGTTGTTTGAGCTCCTCATATACTCTGGTTATTAATCCCTTGTCAAATGAGTAGTTTGTAAATACGTTTCACCACTCTGTGCACTGTCTTTTCACTTTTTTTGTTTAGAATAGCTTTGGCTATTCTGGGTCTTTTGTGGTTCCATATATATATTTTAGGAATTTTTTTCTATTCCTGTGAAGAATGTCATTGGTATTTTGATAGAGATTATACTGAATCTGTAGATTGGATATTTTATCAACATTGTTTCTTACAATCCATGAACATGGAGTTGTTTTTCTTTTCTTTGTGTGTGTGTGTGTGTGTGTGTGTGTTCTCTTCAGTTTCTTTCATCAGCATTTTATACTTTTCATTATAGAGATCTTCCACTTCTTTGGTTAAACTAACCCCTAGGCATTTAATTTTATTTATGGCTATTATAAATGGAATTACTTTTTTATTTCTTTTTCAGATTGTTTATTGTTGACATATGGAAATGTTACTGGTTTCTGTATGTTGATTTTGTATCCTCCAACTTTACTGAAGTTAAAGTCCTAAGGTTTTTTTGGGGGGAGTCTTTAGGATTTCCCAAATATAAAATCATGTCATCTGCAAATAAGGAAAATTTGACTTCTTCATATTATAATTCCTTTTTTCTTTTCTTTTCTTTTTTTTTTTTTTTTTTTTTTTGAGAGGGAGTCTTACTCTCTTTTTTTGAGAGGGAGTCTCAATTATACTCACCCAAGCTGGAGTGCAGTGGCATGATCTTGGCTCACATTAAGCATTTGCAACCTCATCTGTCACAATTGTGTCTGTAAACATGCAATTTCCTTGGATGACCTGAGACAAGGCCAGGAGGCTAGATTTTACACAGGAATGAACAGCTAGACCATTTCATTTATCTCGAGGTTTTATACTTTTAAAATCACAAATGTCAAGCAAGGTTGAGGAACTATGGTGACATTCTGTTTTCACTCTTATTATTAAAGAATCTGGTGTAAGGCATGTTCTTCTATCGTATTTTAGAGTTTATTTGGATGGCTTTCACACTCAGAGAGCCTGGGGTGAGTGACGAACAACAGCAACAGTAGAGTAGTTCCTGGTCCCTAACCAGAGTGGATCACAGCAGCTGACACTCAGCAGCCAGGCCCCTTGTGCTGCTTAGAGTTTGTGCTCAGCTCCCCCTGCAGTCCCTGTCACTGTGTCACTCAGAGCACAGAAGTACACAGCTGAGTCTGATTCTCGAACTGAGCCTTTCTCCAAGTGGAAAGAGGTGGTTTCTGTACGGTATATGGCTTCAAAATCTTTGTTGCTTCCCTTGTCATTGCCCTTCGTGGCTTTCAGGAGGAGCTCTGGACCTTTTCCAGGATATTGGACATACCAGAAAAGAGAAGGGTACCCTGTGGATTCATAGGAGCAGTTCACAGTCAGGGAATCCCCTTCAGAGAGGAGCACTTCACCTTCTGTCTGGACCACTGAATCTCCACTGATTCCCCCTGGGAAAAAAAAAAAAAAAAAAAAAAAAAAGTTATACGAAGTTACCTTAAATGTGATCTGAACTCTACCGCTCAGAGAAAACTGTGGTTAAAGATTAAGTCAACACAATGGAACAAAAGATTCTAAGTTGTAAGTGCCAGTGCCATTTTACTTACCAAACATTAAGAACAGTGCAAGCGCTGGTCCTGGAGAAGAGTTCATTTTTAGACCCTCTGGTGTCCTTGGGTGTTGACTTCTTAGTGTGAGGAAAGGTTAAGCTCACACTGAAGGGATGAGTGTGAGCAGGAAATGTCAATGTGTTAGGAAGATGCACCCCCTTGTGGGCAAGATACTAAATTCAGAGGACTGTTGATCTGTTCCCGCAAAAGTCAATCCTGTATTTTCACTTCTGGCTTTTTTTTTTTTCTAAAACACCTATTAGCTGTCTAATGGTTCCTTGTATATCTAAAGAATAGTGGTCTTTTTTATAACCCTATTTTTTTACAGCACACTGTCTGACTTGAAAGCTCTTTCCATGCCATGACATTTCTGAGAATAATTCATTTTACTTTTTCTTATTTATCTATCTTTGCCCAACCCATGAGCCACTAAAATATCATATAAGCAAGTTTTTAGGATAAAACTAAAGGAATGTCAGTAACACATGTTTAATCATTAGTAGATTATTTGAGATGGCAGAGACTTAAGCTTTTTTCACTGCTGTATTCCCATACCTAGTACAATATCAGACACTCAGCAGGTGGTTAGAAAACACCTCTTAAACACACAAATGCATAAATAAATGAATGGTCTTTGGTTGAGGAATTGCTACTACTTGAAATATCATATTGCTTCACACTTAAGACATCAATAACAGAAATGCAATTAATAAATTCTTTTCGAAGAAAAAGGGAAATTTTATTATATATATTGATTAAAAAGTAAAGATATATAACTTTTAGTAATGAAAAAATATAGTAATTAAAGTCGTTGAATCCTTATATCTGGCATCACTTTCTTTTCCCATAAGAGAAGAAATGATTCCCAGATAATTTGACTGGCTTATGTGCATCAGGCAAAATGTTGTGATGCTAAACTTTTAACGGAAATTTAGCCTTCCTTATATACCCTCTACATAAGTTCATCCACCAATACTGTTGACCTATAGTTATTTTTACTACAGGATAAGATACTTAAATAGTTTGAATTTTTCTCAAAAGACCAGAGAATAAGCTCAATCTCAGCTTCTAGGATTGGTACAGACACGTCTGCCGATGTATAAAATCATAGCAAGAATGTCACTTCTCTGCAGTAAGAGTTAGTTGGTGATCATCTTAAAAATATGGATTTGGAGGTCTCTCCACTTACGAAATCAAAATACGCAGAATCAAGGTCCTGGAAGTTAAAAATCTCCTCAGGTGTTTGTGATGCAGCCGGTGTTATTCAAATTTACAAAATAATCTTTGGGAACACTGACCTAAGCAGACAGACAAGGTATCGGTGAGGCGCTTCTGGGATCCGCGTGAGAAAAACCTCCAGTCCTCACAGATTCTCCTTTTATGGTAGTACTGCAGTCACAGTCGCTAAAACAAATGCTGTTTACTCTCACTATTCTTGTTGATTCAACTTATAATAAAAATCCCTCGATGTTCTCAGGGCAAACTTGGTGAGAAGGATACTGTTTTTCTGTCAGCCCCACTAACATTTATCTTTGACTGTGGAAGCCTTCCATTGTGCTCCCTGAAGCATTCACTCTCCATGAGTTCAGAGACACCAGCTACATGATCCTGCAGCAAGGTATAAATATTAACAAACTCTAAACTTGGGAAGAAAATTCTGATCTGGACGTTATTTGGATCTATACAAAGGCTCTCCTCCTTTTCCCTCTTACCCTGTGTCAAATCTCTGGGATCAAGCTGTGTCTTTCTCCTTTTCCTGGTTCTTTTGGCCCATTCATCTAACCAACTCTACCTGAAGTATAAGAAGAAATATGGAGTGAGCAGTTTCACTGTCCCTAACTTTCTTCACTTTTTCCAAGGAAGCCTTGTCCTTCATATTGTAACAACCCTCCATTCTTTTGAGGAAATCTATTTTCCGAACCGTGTGTATTAGTTCATTCTTGCATTGCTATAAAGAGATACCTGAAACTGGGTAATTTATAAAGAAAAGAGGTTTAATTGGCTCACTGTGCTGCAGGCTGTATAGGAAGCATAGAGACTTCTGCTTCTGGGAGCCTCAGGAAGCTTCCAATCATCGTGAAAGGCAAAGCTGAAGCACGGCATCTTACACGGCGGGAACAGGAGCAATAAAGAGAGGGCGGGAAAATGACACATAGTTTTAAACTACCAGATCTCGAAAGAACTCACTATTTCAAGAACAGTAGCAAGAGAATGACGCAAACCATTCATGAAAGATCCACCTCAGTGGCCCAACCACCTCCTACCAGGCCCCACCTCCAATACTGGGGATTACAATTGAACATGGGATTTGGGTGGGGACACAGGCCCAAGCCATCTCACCATGATTTCATAAGGAGATGAATGTCATAGAGGAACTTTAGCAGATTTGAGTGAAATACAGTAGAACTGTGTAATCAGCGAAAAAAAATGCTTAAGCTAATTCCCAAGTAATAATAGATTTATTTGAATGGTCTGACTGAAAGCCTCAGAAGCTCTGCTTCAGGTACTTGAATTTATACAGATCTGTTGTCAGTCAAGAGTCAGTCTGGCAAACAAATGCTGGGCAAGGTGTCAGAGCCACAGCAACAGGAAGTGATTGGCTTAAAGTAATAAGAAGAATTTCTCCATAACAGTATGGGTTTGAAAAGGGAAGTTTTATTAGAAACAATGCTGCAGAGGAGTGCAGCAGGGCGCTTTGGCAAGAGGGGACTGAGCAAGCCAGGGTGGATTTTTCCTTAGGGGCATTTATGAACCTTAAAGCAGGAGTTTAAGGGTAATTTGGACCATATTAGCCACCAGGGTCATGATAAATGGTTACATCTGCAGACATTTTGGTGCCTTGATGTCAGCAAGGGCTGCACAGTAAGTTTCAATATACATGCATTCCAAAGATGTATAGAAATTCTGGTTACTTATACATTTTTGTGAAAGAAGCCTGGTACCATATGCCTGCATTTGATAATAGGGATGTTGATTAATAATTACTTCTGAATTTCTCAGATAAGGAGTTTTGCCTCTGGATGGTCTGCTTGATGGCCACCAGATAATCTTCACTCTCCTCATAGAACAAATCCAAAAATTTTCAGTAGAAAGGCATTTAGAGTTCAGGCAGGCAACGTGGTGAGAAGCAGCGCACTGCGGGACAGGTAAGCTGAGGCCTTGGGAACCTCTTTCCCTCCCCACCTCAGTGAGCTGATGGGAGCAACCTCTCTGAGCCCAGACCTCACTGGGCTATGAAGCACTTTAGAATATCTAGAAATCCTGCTGACTTCTGCAAAGCCCTCACTGAGCTGCGGAAGACACTGTGCCTTTGGGAGGAAATGGATGTTGCAGGGGGGAGAAAAATGGCAGCTGCCAGAAGGCGCTGAGGGCTGCAGTAGTTTGGTGAACCCAGGAAGGTGGGTCTAGAGAAACAAGCTCAGGAACTTCATTATGCCATGGAGTTGCACAGATGCAGGTCCCAGGCTGATCACTTTGTCCCAGTTAGACAAGACCTTACCGCCTCCCGAAAACACCAGAAATGATGGAAAAAGGCCTTAACGGACCTGAATGGTGAGCAGAGCCCCTACAAGGACAGGTGCAGTGGTTAGCAGGCCATTGGGTGGTTGCTCTTTGTTCTACCGACTTTGATATCCAAAGAGAGAAATCGCATGCTACATTTGGTGGATTGGAAATCCCTACCACCCTGTGGGAGGATTTACCGACCTTTACAGAGGGCCCATGTAAATAATATGAAAAAGCTACTCTTGACTTTTCCCTCAACCTTTTAAAAGAAAATTTTGCTCCACCTAGCCCTTCTAGATTTAAAGAGGTTGCTGATGTATAATACAGTTAGAAAATCACACATCTTATAAATGTCCATTTGTTGTTTAAAAAAAAATCATAGAAACACCTTCTGAAAATGACCCTTTGAAACAAAAGTTGTAGACCAGCTCTAGAAGTGACCCCAGGAACAACACACCTTCATGTTCATTCAGTGGGTTAGAGGCCATGGAGCAGAAAGCAGTGAGAATGAGGAGAAGGTTCCCTTCAAGACTCGTTACGTTAGGAGAAATTTTCATATTATAACCACTGTTTCATGTGTGCATTTTATTCTTCCCTACTATATATATATTGTTGACAATGCTGAGAATTTTTTTGAAGTATCTTGCCTTTCTTTTTATTTTATTTATTTATTTATTTTTTGAGATGGAGTCTCGCTCTCGTCGCCCAGGCTGAAGTGCAATGGTGCCATCTCAGCTCCCTGCAACCTCTGCCTCCCAGGTTCAAGCAATTCTCCTACTGCAATCTCCTGAGTAACTGGGATTACAGGCGCCTGCCACCACACCCAGCTAATT
The DNA here is from genome assembly GCF_048565385.1 of Saimiri boliviensis. Lineage (NCBI taxonomy): Eukaryota > Metazoa > Chordata > Mammalia > Primates > Cebidae > Saimiri > Saimiri boliviensis. The sequence continues at coordinate 45,428,697 of NC_133450.1, read as the reverse complement.
TTTTTGTACTTTTAGTAGAGACAGGGTTTCACCATGTTGGCCAGGCTGATCTCGAACTCCTGATCACAGGTGATCTGCCCACCTTGGCCTCCCAAAGTGCTGGATTACAGCTGTGAGCCACCCTGTCTATCTTGTCTTCCTTGATGTTCTAAAGTGCCTGGCCTATCTTGTCTTTCTTTGGGATTTTTGAATTGGTAATTATTCATGATGTATGAAAAAGCATCATGCATACTGTATGATCTCAATCACACATAAAATTGGGTGTTATCTATATACAAACACAGGACCCAAAAGGACACATCAAACTATAAGCAGCTTGTAATTGTGAATGACTTTATTCTTTGCTTCTTGTGTTTTTCAGCTTTCTATAATGTACATATTAACTTTTTAAAATAAAAGTTATTTTTAAAACTTTTAAAAAGTAAGATTTAATACAGGAAATTAGACATACAACCACTGAAAGGGCTAATGAAGCAAAGATGAGAAAGACTGATCACAGGAAATTTTAAGGTATGATGCATCATGCAACTGCCTCTGACACCAAAATGAGTGATTCTTAGGAAGAAACCCAGAAGTCAAAGTCCTGACAGCTGGTAATCTGAGCTGCCTGCACACAGCCCCTACAGAAGAACAATGGTTTCTCTTTCTTTTCTACTTGCCCAATATTATTCCCAAATGCCTCTCATTTGTAGAATTAAAACTAAATGAATGGGGCCGGGCGTGGTGGCTCACGCCTGTAATCCCAGCACTTTGGGAGGCCGAGGCGGGTGGATCACGAGGTCAGGAGCTCGAGACCATCCTGGTCAACATGGTGAAACCCCGTCTCTACTAAAAAAAAATACAAAAAATTAGCTGGGCATGGTGGCACATGCCTGTAATCCCAGCTACTCAGGAGGCTGAGGCAGGAGAATTGCCTAAACCCAGGATGCGGGGGTTGCGGTGAGCCGAGATCGCGCCATTGCACTCCAGCCAGGGTAACAAGAGCACAAGAGCGAGACTCCGTCCCAAAAAAAATAAAAAAACTAAATGAATGAAAGGAATTGTGTGAATTGTTGTTTGGGTTTCTTTCCTAGCAAAACAAGGGAGTATATTAAAGGGCACAAGAAAGGAGCCCAGTTGACAATGTATAACACAGCACTCTGGCGGACTAAGCAGCACACCAGTGAACTTGGCTCTTGGTTTTCTGTGCTGGGTTATTCTATTGTTGATGTGGCTGCACTGGAAAATACAGTGCCCAGAATCCCCTTTTGTGTGTGTGTGATTCTGAATACAAAAGTGCATCTGCACAAGATTTGAAAGGCAGACGGGAAGCAGCAGCCATTATCTTCCGAGATCACCATTGATTAGAGATGGTGAAAGACACAGTGGTCTTGGCTGGTTCCATTTTGTTATTGTTCTTCCCTGATGGCACCTGACAATATATAACCAGCTCCACAGCACATAAAATTACCATTATCACAGTAGTTTTCAAATGCTAAGTATATTGCATAAGCTACTGCAACAACTTACACATGAACCTCCCACCAATTCACCACAAGTAATTAATAATTTTGATGCCAGGATCTTTCTGCACTTATCACTACCACACCTACTTCTAACAATGGGATCCTTGTTCCCTTCTGGCCATGAATAACTTAATTCCAAAATCTCTTTCTATGTATTTGCTCTCTATGACCACTTCTGTATCAAATCTCTGACACTGGGTTCTTCCAGAAGCAGATCTTGAAAAAATGATTATAAGTAGTTTATTTGGGAAATGCAGGAAATGCAGAGAGAGAAGGTGGGATGTTATATAAGAAATGCAAGTGTTTACAAGAGTGTGAAGAAACAAGAGTTCCTCTACCCTGCTAATGAGAGCAAACATTGGTAAGAATATTTCAACAGCAATTTGACAATTGCAAGTAAATTTTTTAAGATGTGAATCACTTCCAGGTGTATAACATAAAACATTCTCTATCTATATATAAGGAAACATAATCATATTCCATGTAGAATTTTATAATAAAAATTAGAAACATTCATTGAATAAAGGATTAACAAAATCCTTTCTCTTTCTACATGAAAAAAGATTAACTTTTAATCTCTGTTTCTCTGGAAATCCAATAAAAGTAGAATGTCAGCTATATTACCAAGTAAGACTGTTATGGTAAAAATGATCCTGATTGATAAACTGCATCTGGACTGTAAATGGACTGTGAATGCTTTTTAACATATAATAGTTTTAGAGCAGTGACTTTTATAATTGTTACAGGAGATACTGGTTTCCATTTGGGATATGGGGTTTCTAAGTCTGGATGGCCTGCTCGGTCTTATTCCCTCACACCTTAGCTCTTGATGTGGGAGGAGGGGAGGAAGACATTGCAAAAAGAATGATCTGTGACCTATATAGACAGCTGAAAGGACTGCTCTTGAGAACACTTAGGGTGTGAAGGAAACCAATACCTATGTGTCCTATTGAGCTTTGTAAACTTGATTGTCTAACTGAGCCTAAGTCTATCACAGCTGATGGCATTGCACAATCCAACATGCATGAAAAGGGACATATAATATATTCATAAAATGGAGTACTGTATATCGGCTAAAAGCAAATATATCTACATGTATAAATTTTTCTGTATCTCAAAAAATCTTAGAAAAGAAATCAAGTTTCACCATTACACATACAATTGGATTGCATTCATATAATTTTAAAAGCACAAAACATGGCACTACACATTGTTTAAAAATACCTATGTATTAGAAATAAACATGGACTTGAGAAAAAAGTTCATAATGGGTTTGAGAGAGGGATGAAGGTATTAAAACTGAGGAGAAAAGAGAGATGGCAATTTTATTTGTAATGTTTTATTTATTTTTAAAAAATTGAAACTTTACATTTATGTGTATTAATATCAAGAGATAGAAATAATATAATATTGTTTTAAAATGTTACAGTCTGCTTATATGGCAAATATAATTGTGTTAGAAATTAAATATTTCTGGTTTCTACTTTATATATATATATATATTATATAAAGTTCTTTACATTTATAAAATCATATAAATAAAACTACTCTGACATCTCAGACAAGGTTGTTGGTGTGAGAATGGAAAATGCATTTCCAGGTGCTTGAGGTTCTTGGTGCCAGCAGTTACATTTCCTTGGTACGAAGCTTCAGTTTGGAATTGAAAGACACTGCCATTTCTCACTCTCATATGTAGTGTATAAAGTACCCACTGCAGTCATTCTGAAACACATGACTGCATTGTGTGTTTTAAGTCTTAGAAAGATCATCAGCCTCATACGGTGTTTGATTTTCTGCTTTCACATGGACACAGGGAGGGGAGCACTACACACTGGGGTCCGTTGGGGGGAAATGGGGGAGGGGCGGGGGGGTGGGGAGGTGGGAAGAGATAGCATGGGGAGAAATGACAGATACAGGTGAGGGGACGGAAGGCAGCAAAGCACACTGCCATGTGTGTACCTATGCAACAATCTTGCATGTTCATCACATGTACCCCAAAACCTAAAATGCAACAAAAAAATCAAAAAAATTAAAAAAGAAAGATCATCAGCCTCTCAGAGACAGTAGAGAATATAACCTAAAGAACAAGACATTAAATAAGTATATATTTCTTATAAATAATTTTATATATCTTACTTCATTTCTAGAAATCCTCCAAATGTATATACCACAAATGGCCATATCAATATAACTTGAAAAAATAATGTTGATCCCTAATGGTATCCCCTTTGGCTTAGGTAAATCATTGGAAATAATCCACTATCATTATCTATATCTTCAAATTCCTATTCCTCTTTCTCATGACAGCATCAGGAGGTACACAAAAAAAAGCCCAACCCTGCTCCTCCTCCTTCTTCTCTTTACCTTTCTTTAAGTCATTATTAACCTTGAAGGCTTCAATTAAGAAAATTAAAAAGTGTTTGTATATTTTTTTCTTCCTAGCCAGGGGAAGTCATACATCTATCACATGCCCTTCACCTTTTTATTCCCATTACCATACTTAATTAGAATATCTTCAGGGGCCAGACATTGATAAATTTTGCACATAATTATAGCAATGTTAAACAGATAAGAATTCATTTCTAATTTTCCAACTATTAAACCATATGAAACTGGAATAAGAGTTAAAAAAAAATAAAGTAACAACATTATTTGGCAGAATTGGCAAAAGTTACTATTTCACCAGTTTTGAAGATTTATAATGTGGATTTGCAGAATTTAAGATATCAAAAGAATAAGAACTGGGCTTTAAAGTAGGAAAAACAAAAAATAAAGGGGAATTTGGAAAGTAGACCTAGCATTTTCTTCTTCCTTAATAGTCCTTTGCAAACTACTAAAGAATTTCAGTTATTGACTCTCCTTTCTTCAGGATTCCTGACAAAGTTACTAGACGCTACATGAGCACACCATTGTTCTAAGCCTTTCAGCATCCTAATAAATCTCCTCCCTCCTAAATGAAGCACTTAAAAAGGAAAGAAAATAGTCAGCACAGTGTAGAATCAAGAAAAAGATTCCAGAAAACTACCTTAAAATTATCAAGTTGAGAGGGTAGTTAAGTATGCAAGAAGATACGCTACAAAAGAAGTCCACCTTTTGTTCCAGTTATTGAAGGATAAAATGGTGAATGAAAAGCAAAACTCTGTGCCATGTCACAATTTCCATATTCAACCATTTAAAGTGTAACAGCTTCACGCTCACCCAGCAAATCCCTGAGCACCTCCATACTGTGGAATAAGAACATCATAGCTTCACAAAAAGAATGAAATTCTATCATTTGTAATATAAAGCAAAAACAAAATTATCAGGTCTCCAACCATCTGAATGGACGTCTCTCAGCCAAGGGCATGCCAATGTTAACCTGAAAAACTAGTTTGGGCCACGATGGGAAGGGGAGACATGTTTCATAAACCCTCCTCCCTTTTGGATTTCCCTTTGGGAATTCAAGAAAAGCTAACTGTCATTAACATCAACATGCACTTTAAGTCTGATAAGACACATTTACTATCTAGTCTCTCTGAAGCCTGCTACCTGGAGCTTCATCTGCATGATAAAACTTTGGTCTCCACAACCTCTGATCATAGCCCAGACATTGCTTTCTATTGATAATAAACAACTGCCAATCAGAAAATTTTTAAGTCTGCCTATGATCTGAAAGCTTGCCTTCAAGTTGTACCGCCCTTCCAGATCTAACCACTGTAAATCTTACATGTATTGATTGATGTATTATGTTTCCCTAAACTGTATAAAAGCAAGCTGTACCCCAACCACCTTGGGCACATGTCGTCTGGACCTCCTGAGGCTGTGTCATGGGTGCATCTTTAACTTTGGCAAATAAACCTTCTAAATTGAGACTTGTCTCAGATACTTTTAGGGTCACAGCAGCAACATGAATGGAACTGGAGGTCATTATGCTAAGTGAAATAAGCCAGGCTCAGAAAGACAAACATTGCATGTTCATACACTTATCTGTGGGATTTAAAAATCACAACAATCAAACTCATGGAGATAGAGAATAGAAGACAAGGATGGTTTCTAGAGGCTGGGAACAGTATTGGGAGGGTGAGGGAGAAGAGGGATGTTTAATGGGTACAAAAAAATAGAAAGAATGAGTAAGACCTGGTATTTGATAGCACAACAGGGTAACTACAGTCAATAGCAATTTAATTGTACATTTTAAAACAACTAAAATAGTATAATTGGATTGTTTGTAACACAAAGGATAAATGCTTCAAGGGATGGGTAGCCCATTTTATGTGATGTAATTGTTATGTATTGCATGCCTGTATCAAAATATCTCATGTACCCCATAAACATATACATCTACTATGTAGCCATAAAAAGTAAAAATAATTTTTTTTAAAAAGCATCATGGTTTCTACTGTGTCAGAATCCAAAATCTTTCAGAGGCAGTTATTCCTCCAGCACCTTACAAAGTTTGTGTTCGGCTCCCTTTGCAGTCCCAGACACTGTGGCTTTCACAGCACAGAAGTACTCAGCCGTGTCACTCCACTGCACAGAGGGTTTCTTCAGGTTAAAGGAAGAGCTACTCTTCATCAATTCAGCCTCAAAGCCTTTGATGCCTTTAACCAGTGTGTCCCCTGAATAGTACTTGAGGAGAAGCTGAAGGTCTTGACCAGGGTTCTGGACATACCAGAAGAGAGTAACAGTTCCACCATAGGAATAGTTGCATCTCAACTCCAGTGAGGCTCCTTCAGAGAGAATTACATGGTAGTCAGGCTGGCTCACAGACTGGGCTCTGGCATCTCCTGAAAAAAATCAATGTTGTATCAATGAAAACAGTGCAGACTTGTCTATGAAATGTTTTTCTACTAAGATTTGAATCAGAAAACAGTGACTTCTGTGGAACTAGAGACCGTAATAGAAGGTTACTCACTCAGGGCAAAAATCATTCCCAGAACTGGGATGAGCAATGGGAGCATGGCTGAGCTATGCAAACACGGCAGGCATCTCATTGGAAATTCTCCTTGGAGCCAAGAAGAAAGTGGCTGGAACCCAGGTCTGGGGAATAGCGAGTATGAGGAAAGGTTGGGCTAGGCAAGTCTCTTGTTTTGGTAAAAATACAAAAACTGCTGAGATAATCCTGATTGGTTCAATCTTTGATTCTCTCTGCTTGCCCCATCATCAAAGAACTCCAGTGAGGTGCTTCGGTAAGCCAGCTGCAGAAAAAAGGGGCTGAGCAGAAAGTGTTGATCATCAAGGGAATGCAGGCATCTGTCCCTTGTGCAACATCACCCTCTGGAGGCCAGAAGCAGGACTGAGGACACAGAAGCAAACCTGTGCTTTTCCTTGTCAAAAACTTCCAGGGAACGTTTCTTTCTTCCCTGATAAGTGCTATGTTGCCCTCTGTAGTATATTACATTAACCCTAGCCTCAATGAAAAGTGAGGACTGTAAAAGAGAGGAGGAATTTACAGAGAAAAAGATCACACACTAAATCTAGCAAATTTTGGAGTCCCTCAGTACCTTTGTGTAAAGCAGTGGAGACATTCTTTAAGCAAAGACAGTCGGATCAACCCTTCTGGCTGAGCTTCAAATGGCCTTGTTGCAGTGAGCATCAGATTGAGAGGAGGATGTGGTAGGATATGGAGATACCTGCTTCGGTAAAATTAAAAATAAGATCAGATGTACAAAATAAAAGCCTAGAATATAAGCCCCTCATCTAGGAAAAGAAAGTAGGCTTATCTTTGTCTTCTTCAAGCAGAATTACAAAGATACAGTGGCTTTAGAGCAACAAAAATTATAGTATGATATTCAGATAAGAAAGTAAAATAACATTGCCATTTGCTCGGAACATAACCAGAGTATTACACCCAGTTCTGGGTACTACATTATCAAGACAACATTCGTAAACTTTATTACCTACAGACAAAACTGAGAGGATTGCTGAAAGCATTGCAAAATAAAATACAAATAATTCCTGAAGGAACTAAGGACAGAGTAAAAATACATTTGCATTTACCCTGGAATCCAAGAAGGAGTGCCACCAGCAGACCAGAGCTAAGAAAAACATCTAAAAGGAAAAAAGACGTGAGCTGTTTGATCATGAAATCTGACATAGATAGGCAACCAACAGTTTTACTTGAATGAGTCAGGTCTTGTAAAACAAGGTAGTGTTGATTGTGGCGATGGCAAGCCTGTTCTGAAAGAAGCCTTTTCTTCCCACCCACTTCAGCTTGTGGACCCTGGGGCTAAAAGAGTAACTATCATACCAGGAGATCAGTTTCAGGGAAAATGAGAAGAGAAAAACAAGCTGCCTTTCCTCAGGGCCATAGGGACCTTTTATTAAAGTTAGAAAGCCTCTTTTCTGGGACTGATTTTTTCTAGCAACAGGAAATCAAATCTGTTCTCGGGATCCTCATTGTCTTCCTTCTTTTTGCCTGTAGATTGTCTCTCACTTATAAGAAGTGCATGAATACTGCTTCTAATTCAGATGACCATACCTGCTCACTGCCGATCTTTCCAAAATTCTCATTGATAAAAGGATAGAAATGTAAAGGGGATGATGATTTAACTAGAGAAGTGAAAATCACAGAAAACAACACAGCTGTGAGAGACGATAATGTAAATTGTAATGAGTAACCCTTCAATCTGGCGTTAGTGCACTGGTGGAGAGTGGAGAGGAGGTTTGAGGGATTCAAGAGTGAGGAGGTTGAAAACCGCATCAAACCCTTAATCACATATTCTAAATAAACAGCCGCAAATTGACATATGATTGCTAAAACAAATTATCACGAACTTGATGTCTTAACAACACAAACTTACTTTTACAGCTCTGCAGGCTAGAAGTTCAACATGAGTCTCATTGGGTTAAAATCAGGAATTCAGCAATATATCTTTCTAAGGGCTCTGGGAGTGAATCTGTTTTCCAACTTGTAAAGGCTGTGCACATTCCTTAGTTCACAGCCCCTCCCTCTGTCTTCAAAGCCAGCAATGTTTCATCTCTTTGATCATTCAACTATAGTCACATCTCCCTCTGACCACAGCAGGGATGTTTCTCCAGTTTAAAAAACCCGTGTGATTAGATTGAGTCCACCTGGATGGATGATGATCTAGGCTAATATTTCTATCTCGAGGTCCTTAACTAAATCACATCTTCAAGGAAACCTATTAGAAAACAGGCCTACATAAACAATGACACAGGAAATACCTGTAATTGTACAGTCCTTTCATCTTATAATATAAAGGGAAGATTAGTCCTCAGTATAAAGCAAGAAACATAATCAAGAAAAGAATCAGAAAGGGATGCAAAGGGAAACAAAATTGTAAGAATAAAAGAGAATATTCAATAATATCTAGTTTAATATATCCTTAAAAAATCAACAACAAAAATTCAACAACCAGAAAGCGCTCTTTAAAAATGAAAATGTTGTTCCAGAACTTTATAAAAATCAGCAGATGGTCTGAAAATCAAAACTGAGAAAATCTCTCAGGACACAGAAGAAGACAGAGTCAAAAATGCACTGAAATATATTACTACATAGTAAATCAATCTTGGAGATAAAACAAGCAAATAATATTTGTCCTAGAAAAAAAGAACCAGAAGAGAGAGAGATTTACTAAAGAAGTGATAGAACAAATTTTCCCACAACTGAAGGACATCGTATATTTAGATGAAAATAGCCCACAAAGTGTGACTATCACTGAATTTAAAAGACTTACATTTAAATGTATTCTAGCAAAACTATAATACCAAGGATAAGGGGGAACAAATCCTAGATGAGTATGGAGAGAAAAGTAACAGAATCACTAATTGAGGTAAAAAGAGTCACACTGGAATTAGATTTCTGATCAGTATCAACAACTGTTAGAAGATTCTGATGAAAAATTTTTTGGAAAACTAGAATTTTAAACTGAATTCAACACGGGAGCTGATGGACTTAACACTAGGAATATAGAATTTCACTTATTCCCCCTGTTTGCTCTATGGCACCTCACTTCATCCTCAGATGTCTCTAGGAATCTCTAATCTAGAAACTGTCTAGTTCAAAATAACCAGATTCAACCTTTAATCTTCTACCAGATGTGAGGTAGCTTGCAGCCTGTAGTACAGGGTGGCAAAGGACATAGGAGGGTTACACTGGGTTCCATCTGCTCCTTCTTGAGGCTAGTCTTTCAATTAATTCTTATTTCTTTCCCATCTACCCTCTACACCTGATACTTTTTTCCCCATCAAAATTGATGCTTCTAATTCATGAGCATTTCCAGAATACTGCAGAACGCAGAGGACTGCTACCTCTCAGCTTTCCCCTCTATAGGCACAGGTTTTCTCTCTCGGTTAAACTAGTTTGTCACATTTCCATTTGATTTCAACACATTCAATGTCATCTTGTTCTCTCTTGTGCTGTCACCATCTTTTCAGTTCACTTTGTGCTTGTGTGTTTATACAGGTTTTGAACTTCTTTATTAGCATTTCAGTAGGGCCTCAGGAGGGAGCAGAGAATAAACGTGAATATTTAATCAACCATGTTCCACCAAAAATCTGGAACTTTTAAAAATTGTACACTGTTTTTCTTTCAAGTTTTGCATTTACCATGTACATGTGATTTTTTTAATTGCATTTTAGGTTTGGGGGTACATATGAAGAACGTGCAAGATTGTTGCATAGGTACATACACGGCAGTGTGGTTTGCTGCCTTCCTCCCCATCACCTATATCTGGCATTTCTCCCCATGTTATCCCTCCCCAGCTCCCCACCCGCCCATCCCTCCCCTATTTCCCCCTCCAACAGACCCCAGTGTGTGATGCTCCCCTCCCTGTGTCCATGTGTTCTCATTGTTCAACACTCGCCTATGAGTGAGAACATGCGGTGTTTCCAAATTATCTCCCTTTCAAATTTGCTATTCCTACAATTTCCTAATAGGTTTTTAAAGTTATTTACTTTCACTTTTGTGAATACCAGTAGGTTTAAACATTTCCCATAAGTTTGTGAACCATGTTGCTTTTCCTTGTATAAGTTGTCTCATTGTATCTTCTGTATATGTATCTCTTTATTACTGTTTTACTTTTTTTTTTTTTTTTTTTTTTTTTTTCTGAGACAGGGTCTGGCCCTATTGCCTAGGCTGGAGTGCAGTGGCCCCATCTTGGCTCACTGCAACCTCCACCTCCTAGGCTCAAGGCCTCCTCCCACCTCAGCCTCATGAGTAGCTAAGACTACAGGTGCAGCCACCACACCTGGCTAATTTTTGTATTTTTTATAGAGATGGAGTCTTTCTTTTTTTTTTTTTAGATGGAGTCTTACTATGTTGCCCAAGTTGGTCTCGAATTCCTGAGCTAAGCGACCATCCCACCTAGGCCTCCCAAAGTGCTGAAACTAAAGGTGTGAGCCACTGCACCCTGCCCTGTTTTACTTTTTATGCACATAAAATTATTTAGAAAAATTATTAATCTGCTGTCAAATTAGCAGCAAATTTACAACAAGCTGCAGTTGGAATGTAATTTTAGTCATTCTTTTCACAGAATAAATTAGATTTTAATATTTATGCAAACAAACCTTCTAGCCTTTCTCTTAATTTCTTCCATTATTCCATTAACTGAAAGTCTTTCAGTTATTTGTTTAATATACAGTTATATTTTATATTAACTTTGTGATTTCATTAATTTCTTTGAAATTTACTCCATCATGTGAGATATTTCATTTGTTCTTTCAAGCAATATTTGTTGATTCCCGGTGATTTTGCAACACTTGTTTTCAAATATTTAACTTTGTGCTCCTCAAATTAGAGGACCTGCCCTCAAGACAAAACATGAGATAAATATGATGCATCATCTGGGAACACCATTGTTATTGAAAAATCAGATAATTTGATGAACTGGTAAATTATTTAAAAGATTATGTTGGCCAAGTGCAGCAGCTCACGCCTATCATCCCAGCATTTTGGGAGGCCAAAGCAGGCAGATTATCCAAGGTCAGGAGTTCAAGACCAGCCTGGCCAACATGGTGAAACCCCATCTCTACCAAAAATACAAAAATTAGGTGGGCATGATGGTGCATGCCTGTAATCCCGGCTATTCGGGAGGCTGAGGCAGGAGAATCGCTTGACCCAGGGAGGCAGAGGTTGCGGTGAGCCAAGATCATGCCATTGCACTCCAGCCTGGGCATCACAGTGAGACTCTGTCAAAAAAATTTTTTTAAAGATTATGTTGCACTATAATTAATATGAATATATTTTGTAGTAAAATAAAAATTATCAATCAAGTGTTTTTAGAACAAACACAGGACTGTTTGTATTTCCAGCAGACCACAACCACCTGGGACCACCATGCACCCATCATCCAGATTTCAGGGAGGAAAGGAAAGGGGTCCTGTTCATTCTTCTTGCTCTGTAGGAATGCATCTGCAGAAAGTCTGAGAATCTCTGATTAATTAATACAATTGATACAGCACAATTTAAGAAATAATACTATTCTTCTCCATTGATTTAGAAATTCTTTTTTGCCCTATTCAAATTTATTCTTTAGTTAAGTCTATTTCTTATTTTTTCACTCTTTTTACTCACTGTCTTTATTACTGGTATTGTTATTGGCTATCTATACTAGCCCAGTAATATTCTTGCAACAGTAACAAATAAGCTGTCATCCATTGTGACAGCTGTCCCTTTCACTGTTCCTCTTTCTCAAAAAAATAATCATCATCATTCATTCATTCAGCATTATTCAGTGTCTGGGATGTGGCAGGCACTGTTCAGTATTGGATACAACAGTGAAAATAAAACTCACTGGTTTCATGAGGTTTGCATCCTAGAGGAGAGAAAAGATGATTATCATTTAAATAAGACGTCCAGAAAAAGCCTTTGAAGGTAACCTTTTGATACTTTGAAAAGTTATGAGAAAACATGAAAATAATATATGTGAGGCCAAAAGTGTTATGTACTGTTTTTGGAAATGTACTCAACATTTCAGTCTGACTAAAAGAAATAGCTAAATGAGAAATAAAAACTTATTTGTAAAAAAGACAGATATTGGCCAGGTGCAGTGGCTCACACCTGTAATCCCAACACTTTGGGAAGTGGAGGCAGGTGGATCACTTGAGGTCAGGAGTTTGAGACCAGCCTAGCCAACATGGCAAAACCCCGTCTCTACCAAAAATACAAAATTAGCCAGGCATGGTGGCAGGCACCTGTAATGCCAGCTACTCAGGAGGCTGAGACAGGAGAATCACTTGAACCCAGAAGATGGAGGTTGCAGTGAGCCAAGATCACGCCACTGCACAGTTTTACTCTGGACAACAGAGTAAAACTCCATCTCAAAATAAATAAGTTAATTGATTAATTAATTAAAAATTAAAAATACATATTTTTGTTTTGGACATGTCCAATTGAGTGTACATAATGATACCAGAAAAAGTGGAACACATAACCAGAAATAAGAGGGAGCTACATTCTGTTTGTTTTTGTCTAGCTACATCATAGTGAGGATGAACACTACTAATATGTCAGCACCCATTCAGTTTCAAATAATGATGAAAACATGCCAGGAATCAGGCTAGGTGCTTCACATCTGTTATTTCAAACATATTGATGAATCTGTGTATTCAATGCATTTTACCTAGCCCCTTTCCTTAAATGCCCATTAACAAAACATTAAAAACGGTGAAATACACAGAAGTGCTGGATGCAAGGAGCAGCACAAGTCATAGCTCTAAAATCAGAGCAACTGTTTCAAGATATTATAAACAAGATAGGCTTGAAGGATAGTCCAATCAACCCATGTGTTACTGCCTACATGATAAAAGCCCACCCGAGGCAGCTCAAAGGACAAATGTGCCATTAGACTTATACATATAAAGCAGTGGCAGGGGACCCGGGGAGTAGAAAGAGGTCAAAGAGTAAAATAACAAAGGGTAATTCTGATCATGAATTATTTGAGGAAGAATGGGCTTCCATTTTGATGATGATTATGATGATATTGATGATAATGAGTACAAAGTGAAAAAATAAACACCACTGTCTCTGTAAGGCATTTCAGAAAGTAAACAACTGTTTTTAAACAAAATTTTTAATCTTAGAAACAAAATACGGTTTGTTTGCATGCCATTAGAAGAATACCAAATAGCATCATTGTCACTTTTAAGGAACCAAACCATTGATCTTAGGTCACCAAACTACTCTCTCTATTAGAATGGTACAATTATACAAAGAGATGGCAATATAAAAGCAGTTCAGGCACAGAAGTGGATATCACCATGGAACTCTCCAGCTAGTGCTCCAACTGGGGTCTCAATCTGGATGGGTACCATTCTTACTAGCAAAAGACATCCTGGCTTCTGGCTTGGCAAAAAATTCCAAATCAACCCTGACCTCCTTATCTGGTCCTGGAAGATTTAATAAATCCCAATATCATCAGTGCTAAAAGAGACCTTAACATACAAGGTTAAAAACATATAACTTTCCCTTTAAAGTGCTGTGAAAAATAGAAAAAAATATGGGACAAATGAAAAGATTCAGTACTTCAAGAAGGAAGAAAGAACAGGAAGAAAAGAGAATAAGTGATTGAAGAAACAAATTATTTCTAGAACAGAAGAAAAAGTAAATTTCTAGAAAACTTAAAACTTTCTACATGTAAGAAACTATTTAAAGGGTAATACCTGAGTTCAGAAAAAATATTGTCTTTCACCACAATATTTGGGAGGAAATAGGAGAAATATTTACAGGAGAAATAAAATACTCTGCTGGCTACTCTTCAGCTGCTGGTTTCTTGGTAGCTGCTGCCTTTTTTCCCACCAGAGGATTCTTCTGCTTCTTAACACCAACAACAGCCTCCTTTTCCTTTTTTTTTTTTTTCTTTTGAGGCAGAGTCTCATTGTGTCACCCAGGCTGGAGTGCAGTGGTGCATGATCTCTGCTCACTGCAACCTCTGCCTCCCGGGTTCAAGCGATTCCCCTGCTTCAGCCTCTCAAGTAGCTGGGATTACAGACACATGCCACCACGCCCAGCTAATTTTTGTATTTTTAGTAGAGGCACAGTTTCACCATGTAGGCCAGAGTGGTCTCGATCTCCTAACCTCTTGATCCGCCCACCTTGGCCTCCCAAAGTGCTGGGATTACAGGCGTGAGCCACTGTGCCCGGCCCCTTCTTTTTTTCTTACCTACCACAGGCTTCTTGCCTGCAACCCTCTTCTCATCTGATATGGCTTCTAGTGCTGCTGCTGCTACTGCTGCCTTATCCACCTGGGGCTTGTGACTCCCGGCCTAGAAAAGAGTGGTGTTCTGGCGTGGTCTTTGCATAATATGGGTTTAGCTTCAACATCATTCTCAGATTTTTCAGTGGATTCTTCTTTAGGACTCTGCAATGAATTTTCGTGGCGCCCAAAGGGCTCTCTGAATCTCTGGGCTTTTTAAGATTTTGCTAAGTCTGTATTGATCATCTTGTGCCTGGGAAGATATAGTGAGTTACTCTTGAGGGAAGCAGCTTTACACCAAGTGCCATACAATTCATCTAACTTCCTAAAAGCACTTTCAGTCCAAATGCAGCAACGTCCCACACGCCCACCAGGAGCAAGTTTCAAAATATTCGGTTTGCTTACATTAAGCAGAGTAATTCCAGGGATGTTTCTGAAGGCCTTGATGATACCATTATCCTCATTATTGATGATGCAGAGGCCCCAGCCCTGGATATGTGACCATTTCTCATTTTGCCTTCCCTAGCTCTCATTCATTGAAAGACATAGATCTTTTCAATATCTTTGCAGGCTTTAAGTTTCTTAAGAAACAGAACTGTTTCCTCAGTCTTCTTGTAGCCTTCAACTTTGTCTTCAGCTACCACAGGAGTTCAGGAACTTCCTCAATACGATGACCCTTAGACGTGACCCGTGCTGGTAAGGCTGCCACAGCCGGGGCAGAACAGATGGCATATCGTTTTCAGGTTGTGTTCACTCTACAATGCCAACGGTTCCAGGTTTTAGTTGGTGCCAACATTCGGCCTCCATGACTCATTTCCAAAAGCACTCTGGCCAGAAAGATGAGTCCCACCACCTCGAACGCTGGGAATTCAAGCCACAGCTCTGCCAGTACCCCAAGACTCACCACCGGTCGGATGACCTGCTAATTCACTGACACCATAGGGCTGTCTATTGTTTTTGCACAAGTTGGTGTGAACAAAGTTCACAGTATCTGGTCAAATAGGAGACTTGAATACAGCAGACCAGTGGCATTTTTGCCAGATGACTCCCGCTTTTTGGAGTAGACCAGTATCAGTGGGCAACCACACACCATGGCAAAGAGAGGAGAAAGCCATGCCCCTCTCACCCCAACTGCTGCCACAGGAAAAGCAATTCTAATTTTTTTTAATAAAGAAGAAATACTAAATGTTAACTATAAATTATCCGTATGATAGGATTACAAGACATTTTTATTTTCTATTTTATAATTTCCTATTTTTTCCTATACCATGCAATTAATATATTTATAATTAGAAAAAGTTAATAAATACTAATATTAAAAGATGAGAGACTCCATCCAGGAGAAAATTCTCTGACATTGACACCAAGATGTCCTTGGTAGGGGAGAAATCATTCAGATGACTTTATGGCACCCATAAAGTCAACCCTAAGGCCAGGGTATCAACTAAGAAATCATTAATTCCCAAAAAGTTTAATCAAAATGTTCTGAAACTTATTGGGTCATCTTGAAACTGACCTTCTAGGATGTTTTATAATGTCCGTACATTAAAAATACCATATAGCAAAATCTCTGACTTAAAGGTTAGCACCAAAGGAAACAGAGTGTGGCTTCAGACCCAGGCACAGGTTTGGGTACAAGATACAGGTGCCTGAGAAGCAATGTGTACTCTCTGCACAGAAGTAGATAGCTGAGTCCCCAGTCTGTGCTTCTGCAACGTGCAGAGAGAGATGTTTATTCTTCTTATCCAATTGAACAGTGAGTCTTTGGTCTTGTTTCATGTCCGTATTTGAAAGAATATATGCCAGCAGCTGGAGACTTGCACCAGGTTCTTGCTTATACCAATATAAGTAGCTGGAGGAACTGTCTGTGTAAGTGCAGTTCATAACAACGCTGTCTCCCTCTTGGACACTCAGGAAACGACTCTGTTCCACGTCCTCTCCGCTACTCATACCTGTGCAAAAGGAAAAGTCAGACAAGATCATCAGGTCATTGTTCTCTAGAATTTGCTTTTTTATTTTTTTCACTGTATTAACTTCAGGGATTCTGGAAAAGACCAGATGAGCCTCGTCCTCAGACTTCTAATGAATATTTACTAAATACTCTGTTCCCCAAAAGCTCTTAACTCACAATCTAGCTGCAGCCACAAAAACAGAAACAAAGATCCAGTAAGTGTCTTCATTGTTCTCCCGGCTGGGATGTGCAAGCCAAGAAAACTACTTTTATTATCAAGTATCTCTTCCTTTCCTCCAAAGCACTGTGGTTTCTTAAACTGTCCACAGATGCATCTGCTTCTGTCGTTAGCCTACTCACAGAAGTCAACTAAAAGGATCCTTTCATACGGTCTACATGAGCAGAGAAGCTCTGCCATCTTGTGGTCAGATTCCCAAATGCTAAACCAGTTATTCTGTATCTGTGGGAGATTCTGGCACGTAAAAGAGCAGCAGGTCAGATAAAGTAAATTTCAAGTGTACCTCCAATCAGAAATTATGTGGATTAGCAGAGAGCAAAATGTAAACGTAGGTTTCAGAATTCCATCTTATCTTCTGAGCACACTATTGCACTACTGAGTCATTTTAAATATATTTGAAGAAGTTAGAGGTTTTTCATGTTTATTAATGACAGTCTATTTGAAATCAAGAAAATGCCATAATTCAGTCTACAAAGCTACTGAGGAGTAAAACCTTATCTTCTTATCCCTGTACTATCTTTTAAATTGGCCAGAAAATCAATCAGCCAAATTAACCATCCTGGTTCAGCCCTCACAGAAGAAAACACTTTGTACAGATAACATTTAAGCACAAAAATTGAAATAACACAGGTTCACTAAATATATCAGATATATGCTATTTGAAGCTCTGCTCCTCCAAACCTGGCCTTGCTCCTGTTCTTGCCATTCCCAGGGAATTGACAATGCCGTAGGTCAAAACATGTTTTCTTCTTTAAAATGGCTAAATTGTACAGTAAAAGATAAAAGGAGGGAGAAAGTTTTCCATGGGTTAGTAATATCGGGCTAATGAAAGGGAAGAGTTTAGTATATAGACTGTGATGAAAAATCTGACATGCATTCTGAAAACTTTTCCTCTGGAAGAACAGTGCAAAGTATTGGCATAAAAGGAAACATCTCAGAAAATATCAGGCTTCAGATTGAGATCATGTAAACAAGTGCACATCTTTTCCAAGTGTATTCTTATTCCTATTGTCAGAATGAGTAGCTTGTCCTCAAATGTGATCACTGAATAATGATCCATAGTAGAATTTCCCATCCTGTTACCTTGGACACTACTAATTTAGATTTCAGACCCAAAACTTTTCCCTCGATTTTATTGCCTATTGCTAAAAATCATTGTTAAGATATCATCCTGCGATAAAGTCCTTCAGTACTTTAAATTCTCTATCTGAACCGTACATCATCTATTTGAATTTCTTCAGTCTTTCTGATTCATTCCTGTAAGAATAAATATAAGTAGGCATAAAACCAATGCCAGTTAGTAGTATAATATGTGCAGGAAACTGACAATGGCAAATTGACTCTCCGTCCAGGGACGCTTATTCTGACTGTTTTTCACAAGTTGAAGTCCCTTCCCTGTGCTTGACTTAGTAGATCTCCAAGCAATGCAGAAAATTAATCTAATCTACATGACATAACCGATATATCTCGAGTGTGATTATGCAGAATCACATTCCTGAAATACAAAGATATGTACATATTACCAAATGTACGTAGATTTATATACATTGAATGTATTTAAATTTTTCATTTAATTTTTTTATTCTTTCACTCATTCATCATAAAATATAATTCCCAGGTCCTTTATCGTATTTTTGGCTGCATTTTCCTTGAACTTTTCTTGACACTTGAGGTCAAAATCTGTCCTTCAGTTATATAGCATCCAGAGTTGAAAATACTAATCTTTAGATATATAGCATCTTAACACTTGAGGTCAATATCTGTCCTTCAGATATATAGTATCCAGAGTTGAAAATACTAGTCTTTAGGTGGTCTGCTTCTGTTCCACATATTTACTATAACACTACTTACAATTGTGACCTGGAAAAATTTCTACCTTTATGATTTTTTCATAAAATATTGCCTTATTATCAAGCACAATGGCACAGAATAGCTTTATTTTCTAATACTGCCATGGATTCCAACATGCATAAGCAATGTTCATTTTGCTCCCAATGTATCCACTTTTTCTTTTCCCTTGATCATTTTTTTCTTTCAGTATATGTGATGCACATTATATTTATAAATACAGGATGCTGAGTATAATTTGTTACTAATAATATGGAATACAAAGTACGCCTGAATGATGAGGCTAGTTATAAACAGTTCTTTAGCTTACTCTTACTTATGTCAGAGAGTGAATTACTGATTTCCTTATAGTATGAGAGTGGCTGACCCTAGGTCTTCTATTCTTTCCAAAATTCTGAACATGTATTGTCTGGTTGGCATAGATCAATGGCTGTACACATGGTGAGGGGCCACATAGTGTATGTCCATGCTGTGAGAGAGTGTTTCCCCACTGGCACACAAATGTAAGACCATAGTAACTTGGCACGCAGTATTCAGTGAATGTCTCTTCAGTTAAATTGAATCTCAGAATTTCAGAGCTATCAGGACCCTTAGGATTCTCTAGTCCATGGTTTTTCAATATTGGCACTATTAACATTTATACAAAATAATTCTTGTTTGGAAGCTATCCTGTCCATTACAGGATGTTTAGAGCATCTCTGACCTCTCCCCACTAAAAGCCAGTTTCAACTCTCTGTATGACAATAAAAAATATCTCCAGATATTCCAAAATATCCCCTGAAGGACAAAATTCATCCCAGATGAGAACCACTGTTCTAGCCCAATCTCACTAACAAATAAAAACATGAATCTAAGGTAAGTTTAGAGTCTCAACAAAATAAAACAATTAACTAGTTAAAAAAAAAAACTAGAACTTGAAAAAACTATTTTCCCCACCTCCCTTCATCATTCTGTTTACTTCAGCACTCCAAGACCACATTGCTGAGCAAAAAGGTACAAATTCAGGAACTGTGCTAAAATGCAAATCTTGAATCACTAGGACTGGAGTTTGGCCTAAGACTCTCCATTTCTAACAAATTCCAAGGTGATATTGATGCTGATGCTGATGATTCAATGTGGATATCTTACAGATGGGACCAGACTGCCCTCCTTCGGTTTTCTAGTTTGTGTTGGATTAGAATTAATTTTTCATTAACTGTTCTATTCAACTCACCTTTGAAGCTTTCTGAACCTAGAATTTTTCTGTTAAATTTTATCATTTTTTAGTTCAAAATATCTTCTAATTTTCCTTGTAAATTCTTCTTTTATCAATGGGTGACATAGAAGTATATTGCTTAATTTGCAAATATTTGGGGATTTTCTACTGTATACCTTGTTATTGACTTCTAAATTAATTCTAATGTGGTCAGAAAACTGCATGATTCTAATTTTTTCAAATCTATTGAGACTTTTTTATATCTGAAAATATGGTCTATTTGATGAATGTTCTATGTGTACTTGGAAAGAATACATACAGTGCACTTGGTGGATACAACGCTCTATAAATGTCAATTATATCTAGCTGGTTGTTCCAGCCTTGTATATCTTTACTGACTTTCTGTCTACTTGTTCTATTAATTACTTAGAGAACTCTGAGTGTTACATTCTCCAGCTCTGATTATAGATTTGCCTGTTTCTCCTTTAATTCTGTTAATTTTGTTTGACATATTTTAAAACTCTGCTATCAGCACATAAACATTTAGAGAATATTATCTCTTCTTGATCAAGTGACCCTCTGTTCATTATTAAATAATCCTTTTATCTCATAACACCCTTCATCCTGAAATATTCTTCAATATTAATAGAGACACATGGCTTTCTTGTGGTTACTAACTGCATGGCATGTGGTTGCTATTTGCTTGGCATAGGTTGCCTCTTACTTTCAACTTATCTTTGTCTTTAAAGTACATTTTTTATGAATGACATATAATTGCGTCTTTTTATCTCGTTTGACAATATCTCCCTTTTATTTGGAATGTTTATGCTATTTATATTTAATGTAATTATTTTTATTTGTTTTGAATCCACAATCATAATCCATATTCTATGTTTTTCCTCTAGTCTTTGTTAATATGCCCTTTATTCTTTCTTCTTTTATTTGAGAGGTTTCTATACTTATTCATTCTATTTCCCCCATTGGCTATAGCTAAACTTTTTTGCTTTGGTTTTTTGATTGTTTATCTATAGATCATCACATGCATTCTTAGTTTATCAGATTCTCTCTTGAATTAATATTATACTATTTCATACATAATGCAGGAGTCTTAAAGCAGTTTAATCCTATTGCCTCTTCAGGTTTTTTTGTTATTGCTGTTGATTTTATTTATATATGTTATTGGTTGTATAATAGATTTGTTATTATTTTTTGCATTTGTCAACTGTATTTTGAAAATGTAGAAAAGTAATCTCTTTTAATGTATCCACATAGTTACTATTTTTAATGTTCTTTATTACTTCATTGGGTCAGAAATTCCATCTGATATCATTTCCCCTCAGTCAACAAAACACCTAACAAAAATACTTGATAATTTTTGAAGTATGGTTCTGCGGATAACAAACAGTCTCAGCATTAGTTTATTATTAAATGTCTTTGTTCTAGAGTTTAGCCCTAGTTGTAGTCACAGAGTATTGTCCTTATTTCTAAGATATGGTCCTTCTGAGTTTTCACTAGAAAGCCTAAGGTATTTACCACGCCTCTTTCATTTGGCAGCACCTGCATTCCCAATTCCATTTCCCTAGTGCAGGGTAACTGCTAAAATCTTTTCTCTCAGCCATCTATTATTTTCTACTTACTTTCTTAGAGTCTTGTCTTATGCATGCACAACTCAGGAATCAACCAACAGGTTTGTTTTTTTTTTTAACTTGTATAAATTCAGGGAATACAAGTGCATTTTTATACATGAATATAAAGTCTAGGCTTTTAGTATAGCCATCACCTGAATAATGTACATTGTACCTAAAGTAATTTCTCATCTCTCACCCGCCTCCCACCCTCTCACTCTTCTGACTCTCGTGTCTATTATCCACTCTCTGTGTCCGTGTGTATACATTATTTAGTTTCCACTTATAAGTGAGAACATACAATATTTCTGTTTCTAAGTTGTTTCACTTAAGACAATGGCTTCCAGTTCTATCTATGTTGCTGCAAAAGACAGGATTTCATTCTTTTTATGGCTAAATAGTATTCCATTGTGTCTGTATACTACGTTTATCCCAGTCATCGGTTCATGGACAATTAGGTTGATTCCATATCTTTGCTATTGTGAATACTTCTGTGATAAACATATGAGTGTAGGTATCTTTTTGATATGATTTTTTTTTTCTTTGGGTAACAGTAATGAGATTGCTGGATCAAATAGTAGTTACACTTCTGGTTCTTTGAGATATCTGGAAAATAGTATTATGATTCCCATTTTATAGACAAAGTACTAAAGCTCAAATGCCAAAAGTATTTGAATAAGGTCAAACTCTTCCAGCAGGAGATCTCAGATTCAAATCCAGGAATGCCTGGCTTTAGAGCTGATTATTTTTCCAGTATGTTTTCCTGCTCAGAGCATGTAGCAAAAATAAAGTACAACTAGAATTAGAGTTCCCATTCTACCATCCTTCAGTGGCCATTAAACTCTTTCTTCCAAAGTGGCTAACATGCAGATGCCTGTCCATAAAGATATATCTTGAAACAAAAGCTAGTTGTGTTGTGTTCTCATAGTCAGTGCCTCCCTGAAAGAACCTGGATCATTCTCTGGTTCTCCATCTCCACAGCACAAATCTTTTCCTCTGAGCTACCCCAAAGGCATCATCCAACCAAGATCCCAGGAGCAGGCATGGAATGAATTCCCAGTGGTTAGAAAACATTTTGAAATTTCCCAATCCAATATTCCACCTTTAATTCTTTTGCAGATCAATTATCTACGAAATAGCGTATTATCTTCTTTAGATAATCCCACACGGCCTCTCAGATATGGGTATTGATTTTCAGAACTAGGCAGGAACATGACAGAGATGTCCCTCTACTCCACCCTCTCAACTCTCTTGAGAGGAGTGCAGCTTTGGGCAGAGGCTGTCCAGGGACTTTAGAATCACTCTGAGCTTCTCACAAAGATGTAGGTGTCAGAGTCTCCAGCCTTTGGGTCTGTTTTGTGCAAAGAGGTGTATTTATTGTCTTTATTCAAATGAGCTGTAAATATCCCTTCCTCATTTTCTCCATTGAGAATGTGAAAATCAGAAACACTAGGCTTTTTTGAGGATATTGTCTGTACCATATGAAGTACTGGAAATAGCAATGCACTTCAGAGAAGAATTGGTTGCATCCTGGACATTTGGTGACCAGGACTCCACTTTCTGCAGGCTCCTCATCCCTGTGTAGGGAAGTCAGCCAAAGGAGATGAGTGTATACGCTGTAATACCCTACAAATGTTTGTTTTCTTTCCACATTACTAACTCTCAACAAAACCCTCAGATGGACTAGATGGAAACTGCCTCCCACCACATAGCCTGATCCTCTCATTCTCAATAGAAAATATTATCAAATCCTGCTTTCCCTATGATCAAAATCAGGGACAACTTCCAACCAAAAACAAACAAAAACAAACTCCATGATCCTAATGAAGCCGCAGGAACACAAGCAGGACTCCCAGTAAATTTTCTATTATTCTTGTCTCTTTGGGACCTCAAAATAACCCAACTTTAAAAACTAATAATGACCCAGAATCTCTGTTTCTGATTTAGATGTCGCAAAATTAGTCTGCAATGCAAATCAGAAACGAATTCTTTCCCGTCCCCTCCTCTACCATCAGCTCCATCTTCCATGACATACCACGCACAACAGAGAAGTGTGACAAAAGAAAAGAGAAAGGCAACAGAGAGAGCGAGAGATCTACACTCGGGGTGCATGGAAACCAGCTTCTAGATACTTGGAAATGGCCACAGAAATGTTCAAATGTGTGCAGCAATAAATAATAACCTGACACTTAGGCTAAACATTTCAAAAGCTAAGAAGCATATTAGCCACGTTGACCGTGTGTGGTGTGCATATAAAGTATGTGTAGTGTGTGTCTATCTATACACACAAACTAAGGAGTACCAGTGAACTTGGCAACAATAGTATAAATACCACAGACACCTCACTTCGATAACTGAGTACTCAGGGACCATGGTAGGAGAAACGTCCTGCTGTAGGCCTTTTGTTTTTGTTTTTGTTTTGTTTTGTTTTGTTTTGTTTTGTTTTCAGAATCAAATTGGTTTAATAGTATCCAGTCTGGGTTCCCAGATTTCCAGGGATCATAAATACAGAAAAGCATAATTTGTATTATTTAAGATAGGGTTTTTTTTTTGCTGCAGACCCTTTAATACTTTTTGAATTTTAGATCATGTAAATAAAATACCTATTTAAAAAATAAGTAAGATCAATTTTGTAAATATTGGAAGAAAAGATACATTTACCAATATCTTTTAAAAATCTCACAAAGCACTTTTTGGACTTCTTTCTAGGCTGTGACTCCCACGCCACAGAGGAAAACTGTACAGATGCAGGCCCATCTGTCTCACTGTGTGTCACCCACGACACAGTAGTACACAGCAGTGTTGCTCAGGGCAACCCGGGGCAGGCTCAGAGTGCTGGACTTTCTGTCAGCAGGAATAAACAGCGAGGCCACTTCATTTGCAACGTTTGTCTTATATCCTTGAATAATAAACCGTGGTCCCTGGTTGGGGAACTGTTGATACCAGAAGATATAGTCATTTGTGGCCATGTTGTCGTGGCTACAGGATATGTTCACTTCTTGTCCTTCATATGAGTCCATGGAGATGGGCTGGGTGGTCTTAGCAAGGCTCCAAGTACCTATGGGAGTAAAACACAATCCTAACTCTTGTCCTGAAACCAAGGTGAGTTAGACAGTCCCACTCAGCACCCCCACGGTTCCCTCTCATAGTCAAATCCACCCCCACACTCTATTTCCTTGTCATGTATTTACACATACAATTTACTTCCCATTTATGTTTAGATATAAAAATACTATTTATATTTATCCCAGGAAGGCCCAGGAAAACATACACAGAAAGATCAGGTCTATTTTCTCCCTACAATGAACAGACCCTAGGGATTAGAAACCCAGAAAATCTTTGCTGCCCTGAGACGCGTCTCACATAAACGCTCAGGAGCTTCCTGGAGAAAAATGGGACCCTGAAGCGATCCCTCTACATCTTGGATAAAGAGCAACTGCTAACAGGCAGAGTTACAGATTCCTTTCCGGCATCATCAGGCCCAGATCCCATTCCTCTCCATCCCAAAATAACTCACTCAGGGTCAGGAACACGATCGCTCTTGCCACTTGCCTCATATTCTAGGTGCAAACCAGGACCCAGGTTCTAGACTCCTCTGCTGCATCTGAGCTGCAATGAGCCCAGCAGCAACTGCCAGGGCCCACACCAGAAACTGTCACTCAGGGCTGTCCTAGGAGAGCAGCCAATAGCAGGGCAGCAGCTCCCCAGAGCAGGGCTCCCCTCAAAGTTCAAATAAACCAAGAAGAGTAGGGAGCAAAAAATGCTGGTACTGAAGCACAACAGCCTGAATTCGTTTTAGATCTTTGCAGAGGCCTAATCCCTTAAAGATTTAGTCTGAATGAGGCAATGCTATGAGAGGGTAATAATAGGAGTCCACTGGACTCCTATTCCCCATTACGTAACTGTCCACAGTCCCAGAGGGTGGTCATCTACTGTGTTGGCCTGACACTCACGGACTCATTGACAGTCATGGTCTAAGCGTAACCTGCCTGACTTCGTACTTTATGCCCTGCAATGCTCCATTGACCCCTATTTAGCCAAGAAGAAATGGCGACTCTTAATCCTATCCCAAGAAAGAGCACATGAGGCAGTCTGGACTGAACCTACCATCTCCTGATTCCCTGGGATTCTTTATAATCCCACTAAGTCCACAGCTAATACCTGCTTCTCAGACCCTGTGTGACAGACGCTAAACAGAGGAACAAACCCCTCATTAGTCCCTACTGACCAGCTAGGATAGGACATTTGGTGTGGAATCACTCACCTAACCACAGAGGAGGTGAGGTGACCAAGAAGAAAAGGCACAGGCCGACTCAGATAGATGTAAATCTAAATCTAACTCTGCCACCTTGTGACCTGGGGCAGCTCACTCCTCTGAGCCTTGGTTTCTTCATTTGTAAAGTGGGAACAATAATATGCATTTCAGGGTCAACCTGTAGCATGCAGTCAAGAGCAAACTAGTTCCTTTCCCTTTCTTCTCGTCTGATTCAGAGTGCAGAGTACTATGGCTAGTAGAAGGCAGCTGTATAGGATTATATGTCTAATTGTTTGTAGTTAGCATACACACTTCCTTCAAGAAATACTTAGTATAAATTCTATATCGGAAGTACAAAAACTGAAAAGAAAAAAACAGTCATTCAGGGAAAGAGTCATATGCAAAAAAGACAGTAGTATTCATTGAATCAACCAAATGCTACAAACAAAACATGTCAGATACTCACATTAATGTGGAAAAGATAGTGTTGTGTTATTGAGTTCTTTTCTCTGATAACATGGGGGGGGGAATCACTTGAAAATATTTGGGAGGTGCCTCTTCTAGGTCTAGAATTGCCAAAAGCATTCTGAATCAGCAATTTTTCTATTTTTCCCATGCAAAAAATAAATCAGTGAGTGTTGATGACTTCCAGTAACATTTTGACAGAGGAGCTATCACAAGTCATGAAATAAAAACTAGATTTTCCTCAGTAACAAGTGAAGGAGAAAAGTGGTTTTTAAGAGGGACCTGAAGATGCTAGAACACCTTGCACAGAAATGAAAATAAATGGGTCATGCTTTACAACGCAACTTGTTGCAACAGCGACCTCTTGTGGTAACTATATTCAGAAAAAAAATGTTTCACGCAAGTCAGCAGGTCTCAGATCGACACAATTTATGGAATATCACATTTCTTTGTAAACACAATAGCAGCTAGCTTTGTTTGGACTATGGAGTCTATTTTCCGTTACGGAAGAAAACACTGAATGAGAAGTTAGACACACCGCATTGAAGCAATCCTTTGGATTTGATAGCTGTGCTGTTTAGTTCAAATCATCATTTGAGAGACAAAATTTATTCATCTCAGCAGGAGGGATTATAAGGATTACTTAAATGAGCGTAAGTAAGTTACTTCAGACTAGAGCATTCTATAAAAATGCAAATTATTTTTAATGCAGGAAATATCACCAAGCCAAAATGATCTTCCTTTTTCAGGCCAAAAAAATGAAACTTGATGTTTCTGTGCTACCACCTGTCACCTCCCTTAGGAGAATATTACCGGAAAGCAGGCACCTAGAGGAAGAAACACTAGAAGATGTTCTATGCCTCAGCCTATGGAATGAAAGTAATTATGGATGATAGTGGTGTGTTGTGGGTTGAACTGTGTCTTCCTGGAGTCGAAATCCCTAGCACCTCAGAAGGTGACCTTATTTGGAGATAGTTTTTACAGAGATAAGTTAAAATGAGGTGTTTGAGTGGACTCGAATCCAAACTGCTGAATGACGACTGGTGTTCTTATAAAAAGGGGAATATGGACACAGAGACAGACAAAAATAGAAGGAAATTTTGAAGAGGTACAGGGAGGAGATGGTAATCTGCAAGGCGAGAATGGAGGCCTGGGACAGATCCTTCCCTCACAGCTCTCCGAAGGAACCAACCCTGCCAACACCTTGACTCTGAACTTCTGTCCTCCAGAACCGTGAAATGATGCATTTCTGTTGTTTACATCGCGCAGTTTGTGGCCTCTTGTTTCCACAACCCTAGCAAACTAACACATGGTGCTAATCATTAGATTATATATTATGTATGTTGCAATGGTTGACTTGATGTGTCAAGCTGGCTAGGCTAAAGGATACCCAGGTAGCTTGTAAAATGTTATTGTGGGGTTGTGTCTGTGAGGGTGTTTTCAGAAAAGATATGCATTTCAATTGGTAAACTGAGTAAAGACCACCCTAAATGCAGGTGGGCATCATCCAAGTCACTGAGGACCTGATTAGAACAAAAAGGCAGGGCAAGGACAAGTTTTCTCTCTCTGCTTGAGCTGGAACATCCATCTTCTGCTGCCCTCCAACATCAACGCTTCTGATTCTTGGGCCTTTAGACTTGGACCAAGACTAATATATAACCAATGATTACATATATATATATATGTATATATATATATATATATATATATATACACACACACACACATATATATTCTAATAAGTATTTGTGTATACACACACACATATATATATCCTACTGGTCCTGTTTCTCTGGAGAACTTTAACTGAGAGATATATATATATACTCCTTTGCAAAACATTTTTTGCACACACACACAAATTTGCACATGCTGGAGTTTTTTTCAACTTAATATTATTTTCCAAACATTTTTTATTGTCAATACATATACATAAAATTCCAATTTTAATAGCCTCAACATACTTCATACTTCATGGTAGAAATGTTCTATAATTTATGTACCAATTCCTCTAGTATTAAACATTTGGATTTCAGAAAGAATACCATTATAAACACCTTTGTACATAAATCTTTGTCAAAACTTCCAATTTTTTTTTTAGACTAGCTTCAGCAAAGGGGATTTCCTGGATTCAAGTAAGAACATTTTAAGACTCTTAGAAACTATCCATTTATTCATCAAAAAATATTTGTGGAGCCCCTATTAGAGTCAGGCACTGGGGCAGACACCGGCCATTCAATGACGAGAAGGACCCAGTGGTCCAGTGAGAAGGAAGAGAATTCTAAAAGCAGTAACAGTCCTGACGGTAACTGTCATGATAGGGAAACCACAGAGTACTACAGGAACACACCGGAAGTGAAACCGTTTCGGCTGTAGGATTGCAGGAAGGCTTCCCAGCAGGAGTGACACCCACCTAAACTAAAACCTAAGAGAAGAGAAGAATGAGCCTGAGGAAGGCTGTGCTGAGTAGAAACAGGCAGAAGGCACGGCATCTGGACGGACTTGGAGTGAGAGAGTGGCTGGCACTTGGGTACATGATGGTCCTGTTGTTTGAGAAGAAAAACACAAAGGAGCAAATTTATCTTGTTTTGTTTTGTTTCATTTGGTGGAGGTGGGGAAGAAGGAGGAAAAATAAAGAGCTAAGCTTTGCACCATTTGATTTGAGCTGCTTCTGGAAAATTCGCATACGCCAAAAACCCAGTTTGATATATTTAATTGAAGCTCAGAACAAATATATGAGCTGAAAATAATCAGAAAATAATAGTTGAAGCATAAGCACAGATAATATTACCCAGAAAGAATTTGTTGACTGAGAAAATAAACAGGGTAAGGGAACCTAAAGAACACCAGCTGGCAGATCATCTGAGGTCAGGAGTTCGAGACCAGCCTGGCCAACATGGCAAAACCCCATCTCTACTAAAAGTACAAAAATTACCCTGGCATGGTGTCAGCTGCCTGTAATCCCAGCTACTCAGGAGGCTGAGGCAGGAAAATCACTTGAACCCAGGAGGTGGAAGTTGCAGTGAGCTGAGATGACGCACGCCACTGCACTCCAGCCTGGGCGACAAGAGCTAGACTCCATCTCAATAAAAAGAAAAATAGAACACCAACTTTAAAGAGCAGGCAGAAGAAAAGCCCACAAAAAAAGGAGAGAGCAGGTTCAGTCAAAGACATAAGAACATCAGAAAGACAGAGGTGGGCTGCTGTTTCGTACGTAGCATAGCAGATCCCTCACTGCAATCTATTGAAAGTCAACTCTCAACTTTAAAAAAAAAAAAAAAAAAAAAAGAGTAGTATCCCAGAAACCAAGAGAGGACCAGGTTTCAAAAAGGGAATAATCAATCATTCTTTGGATATAACCCAAGAAACTTGTTGCCAACCCTGGCAAGAATAGTTTGGGGCAATGGTGGAAGTTAAAAGCACACTTCGGTGGGTGGAAGAGTGAGTAAAACGTGAGATAAGAAAGACAGTGAAGATGGCTAGATTGCCTCCCAAAAGCATCATATGAGTTTATGCCATCAATAGTATACTTCAGTACCCATTTACTCTTTGTCCATACTGCTTTAATAGTTTACAATAGCTAATTTAATCGTTAAATGAAATATCGTTTCACTTGATACTTGATCATTACTGATACTGTAGAAGGAGGCATTTTGCAGGATCTGTGTCATCAGCACTGCAGGTGACCACAACTTACCTATGGCCTCTCCTGGAATCCATGTTCTTACACTACAGTGAACCTTCCCCCAACTCTTGCATATCACAGAAGCACAACTTTTGATAATTAGAAAGGAATTCAATGATTCTTTCGGAGAACCCAGTGAAACTCACTACACAACCAGGGAAAGCTGAGAGGAGGGAGGAGTGAATGTAGAACAAGAAGCCCGCGGGGAAAAGCGTCCCCGTGGATCCAGGCAGGCACAGATTCGCACGTGGATGAGAAAATGGCTGTCTACATCACGTTCTCAGGAAATCAGGACAACTTTTCTTCCCCAAATTGTGTTTCTCTACCTTTACCTTCTCTAAAATGCTTTAAATTATGTATCAAGGACAAAAACTGTGATTCCACAAATAACTTTTTTTAACGTTGGTGCCTAAACACAACTTAACCACAATGTACATAGATAATATTAGCTCCTTTCCTGAAAGCAGATTTTCAGGTACAGACGATTAAATTAGAATACAGGTCCAACTGATGTAACATAGGCCAAAATAAAGTAACTTATGATATAGTTCAAATATCAGCAGATCAGGGCTCCATAGTATTGGCGTCTTAGGTATCTGATTGCTGTGCCCCCCTAAATACCCTCTCTTATTTGGGGTCTAAGACATATTTCACACATACAGCAATCCTGACAACAATCCTTCCAATTATCTCAATGTCATTAATTGAGATGAGGCACATAGAGTAGAAATGGCATGTCCAGTGTCACATAGTTACTTAGAGGAAGAATCAGAAACAACCTATGCTTCCTAATTCTTAATTCAGTTCTCTTTCCACAGAGTTCTTGAAGTGATATAAAAGCAGGAAGAAAAATAAATATTATGAAGATACATTTTCCAGGATTTCTAGTTTTTCCTGAAGTTTGTCTGGTTATAAAGGAGTATTTTCCAACAAACAGGAAAAAGGAATACTAGACTTAACTTTTCTTTAAGTCAAAACAGAACTTCTAAAGACACAGTTGCTACATCTTAGCCACCTTAAAAAGGAGGGAAAATATGAATTCCCATTTCCCCTCATAACTCCCCTCCCATCACCACCACCACCGATCACTACCATATGACAAAAGATTACTATCTAAGGGCTAGCTTAGCCTTGGAGAATTTTTCTGAGAAGGAAATAATCTTGGGTGTTGTATCTCTTTGACTAAGAAGTAGTTCCATTTGGGTGGGGAAATGATATCAACACGTGTGCAGCCTGGGGAATGACTGGAGGGAAACGTTTGTTCACCACTGCATCTGCAGGGATGATACCGATGGCCAGCACATGGTGGAAACTCCACAAATAATCACTGAGTCAATAAGTGAATGGCTAAACCAACAAATAGGTCATAATTGTGTAAAAAGGCTTTTTTCCTTTACAGGACTTTCGTAAAACATATCAATAAGTATCAAAGGCAGAAACAGGCCACCCACAGCCAGGTCAATGGTGTAATGTGTTAAAAATATCCCAAGGGACATGAATTTCCTTTGGATTGAAATAATAATGGTGGCTGAGGGCTTACCTAGAATTATGGCAACTGTATACTTAAATCTAAAACAGATACCATGGTTTCTTGAACACAAATGTGTTGGGGACAATAATGGTACAGAGCACTGCCACTCTTAGACCTGAGTAAGTGATGGTCCTGCTCTGAGTTCTGTGCCTCCACCCCAGCCATCATTCAGGTGTTCCTATCCCTTTGCCTATGAGAAAATCACAGGACAAAGGGAATATGGCCCTTTAGAGTCTAAATACTTCTTCTTGACCATACTCTGGGTACCCAGGATTTCAGAATTCCCTGTACAAACATTCCCAAACCCATTTTTAAGATCTGCATGAGCCTCTTTGAAGGTTAATCTTCCCAGAAGCAGTTATCCCACCAGTGTGCACAACTCTAGGCTCAGTGGGTGGCCAAAAGATCACTGTTTGCCTGTGGGCTAAGGTGTCCACATAATTGTGCGTAAGGCTCCTCAAGGTATGTGATGGAGTAAGGGATAGGAAGAAAAGCAGGTAAATTATAAGATACACACCAAAAGCTGCAGGGTCAATCTCCTTAAAGTAGCACATTTTTGCACAAAACTACAAAAATCAAGAGTTCAAGAGTGGATCTGGGTGTATGTAGGAATTTAATATACTGTAAATGTGGTATTTCAAATTTACAGGGCAAAAGTGAATTTTTCAGGAGGTGGTGTAAGAATTACTGGTTATCCATGCAGGGAAAAAAAATAAACAATTGTAGATCCCTGTGTAAAAATTAACTTATTTTGGGACATACTCCTCTTAACCATGCAGTTCAAAATGGAGCTGCTAACCTGCAGAATCCTCACTCTTACCACCAGCCACCAAAGTTTGAAGCCAAGCTGGGCTAATCCTAGCAGCCTGCACCCATGGCAACCACTGATTAGTCCAAGGAAGAGCCACCTTACTCACTAGGTCAAACAGAGCCCTTCCCAGGCACTCGAACTTGAGAAAGAATAAAGAGAGAAAAGTGCATCAAGTCCAGTCCCTCTCAAGAGCATACGTAAGATGCGAGCATAGGATCTGTAAGCAGCAATCCTTGTAAGAATTTCACATTTACACCATTCCTTGATTCAAAAATCTCCTCCCATTACAGACTGCTTCTGTTTTCTTTCACAGCTAAGCTATTCCTATATCTTCATCTCATAGAGCATTTCATGAATTATCTATCTTGGCACACACCAAACTGTTTAGAGTTGTCAGTTTATTGTTCACTCATACAACCAACACTTTTTTGACAGCACCCCTTTCTGGAGTTTGAGCTACACCATCACTAAAATCAGTCTCCTGCCTCAAGAAGCCTATAGGCTGGCAGAGGGTGGAGTGGTTGAACCACGTGCCCTAGAGACAGACTGCCTGGGTTACAATTTGCCAGTTATTACCTTTGTGACCTGAGCAAGACACTTAAATGCTCTGTGCCTTTGCTTCTTCATCTATAAAGTGAAGCTGATGATAATACTCGTGAGAATTAATGTGTTCCTTAACATCTGGAATCACACCTGGCACATAGAGACCAAGGATAGCTTCTTTCAATTCTTTTTTAAATTGACAAATAAAATTGTATATATGTACAGTATGCGACATTATGTTTTGAAATATGTGTACATTATGGAATGGCTAAATCAAGCTAAGTAACATATGTATTACTTCACATACTTACCATTTTTGTGGTAAGAACAGTTAAATCTACTTTCAGCAATTTTCAGAAATTTCTGTTGCAAATACGTTGTTATTAGCTATCATCACCATTACAATAGATCTCTTGAACTTATTCTTCCTATCTAATTTAAACTTTCTATCCTTTGACCAACATCTCCCCAATCCCCCTCACTTACCCCCACAAGCCTCTGGTAATCACAATTCTACTCTGTTTCTATAAATTCAATTTTTTTATATTCCACAAATAAGTGAGATTATGTGGGACATGTCTTTCTGTGCCTGGCTTATTTCACTTGATATAATGTCCTTCAGGTTCAACTGTGTTGTCACAAGCAGCAGGATTTCCTCCTTTTTTAAGGCTGAATAGTATTCCATTGTTATTACCCAGGCTGGAGTGCAATGGCACAATCTCGGCTCACCACAACCTCCGCCTGCTGGGTTCAGGCAATTCTCCTGCCTCAGCCTCCTGAGTAGCTGGGATTACAGGTACGTGCCACCATGCCCAGCTAATTTTTTGTATTTTTAGTGGAGACGGGGTTTCACCATGTTGACCAGGATGGTCTCGATCTCTTGACCTCATGATCCACCCGCCTCGGCCTCCCAAAGTGCTGGGATTACAGGCTTGAGCCACCGCGCCCGGCCTGCCACGTTTTCTTTATCCATTCATCTGTTGAT
The DNA here is from genome assembly GCF_048565385.1 of Saimiri boliviensis. Lineage (NCBI taxonomy): Eukaryota > Metazoa > Chordata > Mammalia > Primates > Cebidae > Saimiri > Saimiri boliviensis. The sequence goes on along the minus strand of NC_133450.1, from coordinate 45,394,924 downwards.
GAATACTTAGACTGATTCCATATGTTAGTTATTGTGAATAGTGCTGCAATAAATGTGGGAGTGCAGACATTTCTTTGACATACTGATTTCATTTCCTTTGGATATATACCCAATGATGAGTCTGCTGGATCATATAGCAGTTCTATTTTTGGTGTTTTGAGAAACCTCCCCACTATTTTCCATAATGGCTGCACATTATGGAATTTACAGTCTCACCAACAGTGTGGAAGAGTTCCCTTCTCTTAACTTTCTCACCAATGGTTGTTAAACTTTGTCATTTCGATGATAGCCAACCTAACAGTTTGTAAGGTGATATCTCACTGTGATCTTAATTTACATGTTCCTAATGATTAATGATGTTGAGCATTTTTTTATATACCTCTTGGCCACTCATACGTCTTCGTTTGAGAAATGTCTATTCAGGTCCTTGGCCTATTTTTTAATCAGGTTATTTGGGTGTTTTTGGCATGTAAGCTTCTTAAACGTTTTGAATGTTAACTCCTTAGTAGATGTAGAGCTTGCAAATATTTTCTCCCATTCCATACGTATTCTCTTCACTCCGTTTGTTTCTTTTTGCTGTGCAGAAGCTTTTTAGTTTAATATCGTCCCATTTGTCTATTTTTGCTTTTGTTGCCTTTGCTTTTGGGGTCATATTCAAAAATTCCTTGCTCACAGGGGATGAAAAGCTTTCTCCTGGGTACCATGTTCACTCTTTGGGTGGCAGGATCAATAGATGCCCAAATCACAGCATCACACGATATGTTTTTGTAACAAATCTGGAATTGTACCTCATGATTCTAATTTTTTTAATGGTCGCAACAGGGTATGTAATATTGCAAAATTATTATGATGATGACATTCCTTGGCATAAAAAGAAATGTCTGTTGAAAATAAAACTCTGCCAGAAAGAAAGAGAAAGAAAGAAAGGAGGGAGGGAGGGAGAGACAAAAAGAAAGAGAGAGGGAGTGGGAGAGAGAGAGAGTGGGAGAGAGAGAGAGAAAGAAAAGAAAAGAAAGGAAGGAAGAAAGAAAGAAAAAGAAAGAGAGAGAGAAAGAAAGAAAGAAAAAGTCCCAGCTTAGACCAGGGTCATGGTAATTTTTCCCTGTGTTTTTTTCTATTTGTTTTACACTTCTTTCTCCTTTTTACGACTGGTGCTTAGCCCAGTACCTGGCACATCAGGCCTCACTAAATACTTGTTGAATGAGAAATTCTATGGTTTTAAATTGTAGTTTAATTACAGTACGTGACACGTCCTGGCACCACACACCACTCTGATGTAAAGGAACAAAGACTTCAAGAAATCGGTTGTACTAGACTCAAGAGTTTGTGTTCTGCTCCCCCTGCAGCCCCCATCACTGTGTCTCTCACAGCACAGAAGTACGAAGCGGAGTCGCTCACCAGGGCAGATGGTTTCTTCAGGTGGAAAGAGGTTTGGCTCTTATTAAATTCAGCCTCGAAGCCACAGCTGCCTTTAACCAGGTTGTCCCCTGTGATGTATTTCAGAAGGAACTGGAGGCCTTGGTTGGGATATTGAACATACCAAAAAAGATAAGGGGTTCCAGAGACTGAATAGGTACATTTCACAGTCAGAGGATTCCCTTCAGCGACCGTGACCCGATCCTCCGGCTGAGCCACCGACTGAGCTCTCAGTCCACCTGTAAATTAATCCATGCTGCATCAGTGAAGCTGCTGGAGAGCATGTAAGTGGATCGCGCGAGTGGAAAACGGGAAGGGGACATTACTCACTCAGTGTGAAGAGCATCACAAGCGTCGAGATGCGTGCAGAGGCCATGGCTCTGCTCAGTACACCTCTGGGGCAGATACGGCCCCACCCCAGAGAGTGGGCTCTTGAAGAGGGACCAGCACCCCTGTCGGCACAGGGCTTTTAGAAACGGCCCTGCCTCAGGGCACTGGTGCTTCCCGGCACCAGTATCTTCTTTCTGTTGAGCACGCTTTTGGTCCAGCTCCTCAAAGCTCTGCGGGAAGCAAGGCAGCTTGCTGCTCCTCCTGTACCCAGGACAGACCTTGCGCTGCATCGCCCCCTAGAGCCCACACATAGGAACAGCGACTTAGCCGTCCAGTAGCTGGTGCTTCCTGGTCTTACCCCTGAGCCGACCTTCGGATGGTTACAGGCTCCATAAGGGACATACGGGGCAAATTGGGGATTCAAAGGAGAAGAAACAGAAGTTTGTGAACCAAAGTGGGTAAGATTCAGGCCGAGTGGATCAAGTTGTAAATGATTTGTGCCCTCTTAAGATAATGCAGAGACAGAAACAAGGGAAATAGGATGGGAAAAGGCATAGAAAAAGAAAGGAAAATACAGCTTTGCATCAAGAGGGAGAAAAATAAAAAAAGAGAGATAAGAAAAAGCAAATAGGAGAAAAGAGTAAGGCAAGAGAAGATAAATGACAGGAGAAAAGAGGAGACTTGCTCTTCTCGTTAGAATTAATTTGGAGCTGGCTTCTGTGTAAACCTCTGACCAAACGATAACTCAGACTGATTTTTCTCTAGGTCGGGCCCGTTAGGAGCCCATCCCATAATGATCTTTAGTGTCAAAAGAAACTTGAACTTTCTCTTGAAACATTTTTAGAGAGAGAGACGAAAAAGGTGTTGTAAATATTTTTGAAACATTTGTCATATTAAACAGTAGATATAAAACAAAAAACGAAACAATGAGAAGGGTTGCAAAATAGGTACTTTCCACATTCAGAGACTACTTAAAACAGACTTCGAATGATTTGCATATTCAGTAAAAAATGTATGCTTAACTAAACTTGAGGTATTATGATGGTGAAAAAGGGCTCATTGGAAGGGGAGGACAGGCTAAAGTTTTGTACTAAAAAAGGCCACGATAGCAGCAGAGTGATTATTTGATAGATTTTAATTTTAATGTAAAAAGTATGTATCAATATAAAGACGTTGTTCCTCTGATTTGCCTTCTGTTTCTTTTGAATACTGTCCAAATAATGTCCACTATATATTCTGAGGAAAGGATGAAAAATCTCTTTGCTTTGATCAGAAAAAAAGTGAAACATAATTCTTTCTGAATGTTTTGCTAAAGATCTCCTACTTTAACAATTGAAACCTTAGCCATATAATGTCTTTCTTTGAAATTGGTACGGTGTCTTTAAACAATGATTTTCAAGTTTCAGAGAGAGTTGTCGTAAATGGAAACAGTGAATTTCTCCTCTTCTCTCTCTGCCTCAAGCCTAAAATGAGTGTTAGTGTTGCCTTTTTGAGGGTCCTGGCAATCAACACAAGAAAATCATTTTTTAAAAAAGCTTAACGAAGAGAATATTTTTAAATGTATGTGCTAAATGTAGGGAAGACTGCAAGGGAAGGTGAAGCACCTGCGGCTAAATAACAGCCAGAAGATTTCACCACTCCAAGGCCCAAAGGGACAGGAGAAGATGAAATTACCCTAATCTCAGGACACCTGTAACTGAGGGAGAGTACACCCAACAGGAGCTGTGGACTTCAGTAAAGAAGGGATCCTAGAATACAAATATCTTGACCAGTCTCTCCTGCTAATATCTCCCACTGGGGTAAACCCAACCAGAAGCAAAGGGACATGGGAAACCAGTCCACACAACATATAGAAGTCAGCCTCCTGGGGTACAGAGCAGGACAAAAAAGACCTGAAGAGGAAAACAGAGAATGTCCAGCCCCCTGACGCTGGAGTTTATTGCTGCCCTACGAATGCATGTATGAGCATAGCTATACTGCATTTGAGCAACATAAAAAGGCAAAGTAAGTTTAACTAAAGCAATAGTCTGGTATAGACTTTAATGCCTTGATTACTTTTCTAATTCCTACTTTCTCTGTCCTCTATAGATACAGCACGCAAGATTATGCCTAGATCATGCAAGTGGCTCAGATATTGTTTGACTTCATTCATTTAACGATTAATGTCAAGAGGCACAAGTGAACTAAATCTTTAGGAGACTCATCTTTTTAATCTTTTTCTAGAAATTGTTGTTTGTTTACTGGTTCCCCCTAAAGTGTACTTATAGAAGAAACTAACCATGTTTGTTAATTAAGCATGTTCAGCAATATAAAGAGGAAAGTTTTCCTCTGAATTTATATCATGGTTACAGCTTATGGGCAGCCATTTTCAATGACAGAAATGTTGCAGAACCCTTAATATTATTATTATTATTACTATTATTATTATTATTATTACTCAAAACTAGGAAAGTTATTCTTCATGTTTGCTTCCATTTAAAGAACTGGTTCTTAACTGCTGAGCAGGTAGGGAAGGATTCAGGGACATCCACAGAATGAACTGCACACAGTTACCAGCAGCACCCAAAGAATTCCTAGGGCATACACTGAAATTTCAAAATTGAACAACAGAGCCTCAGTAGCTATTCAGCTTATCTCCTTTGATTTATGAGATTAATGAAGAAATTATTCATCAAATGCCCCTGTGAGCATAATATTAAACCCTTTACATTCCTCCTCACATTTATTCTTCTTAAGATGCCCCATTTTAGAGATGAGGACACCACAGTTCAGGAAAATTGAATAATTTGCTTATCACCCTAAAGGAAAAAGAACAAAGATTTTTAACCCATATTTTACTGACTTCGAAGGCATTTTCCACTAAATCGCACAGCGAGAATATCAATTTTGGTCATTTACTTTTTATTAAAGACAATATAATATTGGAAAGTAGCTTCTTTATCATAAAAAAATTACACAATCCATCTTGAATAGGTTAAATAGAACTCTAGAGGTCATATTGTCAATTTAAGGCATTATACCAAATGCTGATCCCGCATGTGTATGCCACTGAACCGAAACAACCGCTGGGTAGTTAATTCTAAATCACCAGCACTCAGAGACTATCCACCTTCTCCTGCACCTCTTGCTCACTGCTATGCTGGTACAGGTTTATGTACAGAAAGTTCGATCAAAATTTGACTCTATCTTATCAATTTGCCGTATGTGCCCCATCTGTACCACATTTTAGCTATTCTGTCCAACTCTTCGATTTCTGTTGAAAGAACCACGACATTCACAGAAAGTTGACATGAACTGTTTCTCCAAACCAGGCGTCCCCAAACTACGGACTACGGCATGCGGCCCCCTGAGGCCATTTATCCGGCCCCCCGCCGCACTTCAGGAAGGGGCACCTCTTTCATTGGTGGTCAGTGAGAGGAGCACAGTATGTGGCGGCCCTCCAACGGTCTGAGGGACAGTGAACTGGCCCCCTGTGTAAAAAGTTTAGGGACGCCTTCTCCAAACCATGTAGTGCTGTCCATTTAGAGGTCGGTCAAATGTGAGATGTGTGGGCCAATGAGAAATGTGCCTAAAATGCTGCAGGTAGATGTCTGTGCTCCCCTCAGGATAACTTCCTTTACTCCTTAACTGGACTACCACTGAGACGTGAACATCACAACACAAGGACAATGAGAGTAGCACAGAGCAATGTCAAAGAGTATCAGTCTGAGACTCCAGGTGCTTCACCAAGGCTGCTGACTGCCTTTCCCAAAAAGAACCATGACATTCACAGAAAGTTGACATGAACTGTTTCTCCCAACCATAGTAAACCATAAATGTGGTGCTGCCCATTTAGAGGTCGGTCAAATGCAAGATGGGTGGGCCAATGGGGAATGTGCCCAAAATGCTGCAGGTAGATGTCTGTGCTCCCCTCAGGATAACTTCCTTTAATCCTTAACTGGACTATCACTGAGACATGCACATCACAATGCAAGGACAATGAGAGTAGCATAGAGCACTGTCAAAGAGTATCAATCTGAGACTCCAGGTGCTTCACCAAGGCTGCCTACTGCCTTTCCCAAGAAACTACTTGCAAACATCAGAACTCTAGCATGGCATCGTGGCACATGCCTATAGTCACAGCTACTTGGGAGGCTGAGATGGGGCGGGGGTGGGGGTGGGATCCCTTGAGACCAGGAGTTCAAGGTAAGCCTTAGCAACATAACAAGTACTGTTTCTTTAAAAAAAAAAAAAAAATCAGAATTCTGTAAATCTCACTGATTACCCAAGACAAGAAATGACTCATGTAAACTAATGACAAAGCCCTTTGCAAATATTAGACTCTGAAATGTAGATTGTATTTATTTTAGAAGTAGCAAAGAAAAATCAACACAAAATAAAGTTGTTAGAACAGGTAGAAATCAGTGCTTTTTCCATGAAACTGACAAAAAAATACAGTTCAACTAAGCCAATCATACTTCACATAAGTTAAGGAACTCTCAGAAGAAAGATGTAGGCAAATCTGCAGTTTGAACTTCTGCCCTCCTACCTCCAAATAAAAGAGATCAAGAATCAGTGGCCATTCATGTCTCAGTGGACTGAAAAGATTTGTTTAGTGTCTCTGGGTTTAATATATTTACCTTGCCTCACCTTGACCCAGTTTCCTCATTCTTTTCTTGTAGTTTAAAATAGATCAAGCCACATCTGAAGTGTTTTGTTAAGTTCTAAGAATTCTATATTAAGAGAAATACAAGCCAACTGGAAACTGTTCAAAATTTACAACAAAGAAAGAAATCAAAATTGTAGCATAGATAGATAAATAGATAGCATATATATATATATATATATATATATATATATATATATATATATCATGGTTGGGATAACTTACAAATATTTAATATGGAAAAAAACTACTCAGTGGAAATGTTGTATCTGGTTCAAAATATGTAAAGGAGAAATGTGAACTGTTTCAGATTCCCAAAGGTGTAAAAACCACACAGATGTTTCCTGAACGTAAAGAATAATTGCTTTTCAATTCACAGCTGCCAGGAGTTTGAATGGATAGTATGGGAGCAACAAGAACCCTGCTGCAAGAAGCTGTTGTGAAAATACTGGCAATTCCCTTGATGTGATGCTGCTGAGAAAATCAAGCATCCCATGGGAAGATGGTCTAGACTGTCTTTTAGAACTTCTGAAAGTCATGCTGTTTTCTTTTTAGTTTGGTGTCTTTCTGTTGGAGAGAAGCTCTGAGGATGAGTGTTTTGTTTTGTTTTATGAGACAGAAATAAAGAAAAAAACCACATGATTGGCAAATTATAGGCACCCAATAAATAATTGTCAGATGATTGAAACTTTAAATAAGTACAAAGAACTAGCAGAAATCCGTGTAATGAGAGGTCATCTTATATGCCGGACCCCAAGCAAAGGAGTAAGAGCTCTGTTTCCCTTCATTCATCACAAATGGTTGTCCTTCGAAGACAGAGTTTCTCATCCAGGGATTTACTTAAGAACAACCTTGACATCCTGACAATTCCAGGAGAAAGCCCTGTGAGTCAGCTGATTCTCACAAATCACTTTTCAGTACCTGTTAAATATAAGATACCATTTGCATTGAGAAATAAACAGAGGAACAAGACATAATCCTTGCCCTCAAGAAACTTACCATCCATTTTGGTAAATGAACACTCACTCAGGGGAAAGACTGTTAAAAATCTGAATTAAAATGTGCAAGAATTTTATCAGTTGAAAAATCATTACAGATATTTCTTGCAAATCAGAAAAGAAAGAGTTTCACAAAGTTTAAGACATTTAGCCAACTTGTTAAAAGACCAAGTTAGTCTAGTTAGTGCATCCTGTAGAAGGGACAAGGGATGTGCTACACAAGGTGATCCCACTGCCTGCAAGAAAAAAATCATAACATTTAGTATTATATTTATCTCAAACTTTCCAAATTTCTGTTTTTGTTTGTTACACACACTATCATAATCTATGAGCATGTAAATATGCATATATTGGAGGAGTAACATATAACATATTTTACTGATAATAGTACACAGTCAAACACTTTGGGGATCACTGTACTATAGGGTGAGGGTCCTCAGCTGAGGCAGTTACAGGCGTTGGGCTACATTGAATAAAGGGAGAAAAAGGGCATTTCAAGCAGAGAAAATAATCTGATACAATTCATACAGGAGACAATGCCAACAGATCTTAAAGGATAGAGAATAAACTTATTTGGTGACCCAAAGACATAGAGGATGTGGTAGCAGAGAGTAAAGCAGAAAAGTTTCATTGGGTTCATAATATGGCAGCTTGACTAAGCAGAGGGTACCTCTATTTAGATTTGCTGCTTTTTCCTTTTTCTTATGAATAAAATTAAAAAGCATGAAGCATTTTATTTATGAAATAATAAAATCAGAGATACATTTTGAGATAATCTGGTAAAAGAATGTAGGACAGCAGGAGAGAAAATGGCTATAGAAGATTATGGAAAAATTCAGTTAAACACTAGAACAATGATTATGCAAAAGATGTTACAGATGAACTTGTGAATGTTTATGTGTATTTTTGAAATCTTCTGTTTTATTGTTCAGATGTTCAAAAATGAGTCCAAAGGGAAGACTATTCATCCATGAGAGTTCTATTGACAGTGTCTTCCCCTTATGTGGTTTAAGACAGTATTATCCCTTTTCCCAAAAGTCTTCATCATTTCATACATGTCCAAGAAAGCAAAGTTTTTATGTAAGGGATATCATTTCAATACACAAAAATAGATGCCGAAGAAGGGCAAAAAAAATAAAAAACGTTTATTTTTCATAACTATGATTAACTTCTATTTATAAGCTATATTCTACCAGATATCAGAAACCAAAGCTCAGTCAATTCCATTTTCCTACCTTTTCCTGAGATTACATCCAATTTCTACGCAATTTACGTAGTTCCAAGGCATCACCGGGAAAACAAATGTAAACTGGACCTTGAGATCATTATGTGTCTACACAAGCATCTGCCAAATATTTTCATTCACATCTAAATTTCAATCTGCCTACACAGTTTATGGCCGTGTTCTACACAGTATATGTCCTAACTATATCCATGCTCGCTCAAGCTTCTAAAAAATACTATATTTGTTATACTTTAAGTTCTGGGGTACATGTGTGTATTATTTTTGGTGGAATATGACATCGTTCCATATCACAATTGTTTTTATGTGATGGATTTTTTAAAAAGAAAATCACTAAGTTAAATTTTTTTTTACATACCTGTACTACATTTGTTATATTTTCTCCCTGTACCCTTCACATTGTCTTCCCTCTATCCACGCCTGTCTTTGTGTCCACTGTTTGTAAGGATGCCAGTCATTATTGGCTTAGGGCCCATCCTAGTGACTTCATTTTAATTGTATCACCACTATAAAGATTCTATTTCCAAATAAGTTTGCATTCTGAGGTACTCACGGCTAGGACTTCCATGTCCACTACCCCAAAACACATCCTTTGTGGGGGTGGGTAAAGGGCATGGAATATAATTGAATTGATAACACTAATCCTTGGAAGAAAATGAAAGTAACACAGTCTTACAAATACCACCCATTCTCTGTGGCACCCTGATTTTCAGAAGGTACAGGAGGTTACGATAGGTGGTTTTCATGGCCTCATCAAAGAAAAAAAGTAGCAGTGAAGTCAGAGTACATAGGACACAGTAGCAAGTCATGGCAAGCCTTTCAAATCTCATGGAGCCAGTGGCAGACACAGATACCCTTCGGAGGAGGTCCTCAGACAGTTGAAGGGTTCAGGTGAAGGAGGCTGAGGCAGGAGAATTGCCTGAACTCAGGAGGCGGAGGTTGCGGTGAGCCAAGATTGCTCCATTGCACTCCAGCCTGGGTAACAAGAGCGAAACTCTCTCTCAAAAAAAAGAAAAAAAAAAAAGAATTCAGGTGAGCCTAGATACTGCCCCCAAGAAAACTTCACCATCAGTGCAGACAAAACCAGCAGTTGACAGAACAGACCAATTCAGAGACCTCAGACAGCTCCCCAGCACTCACATGGGCCTGTTTGGTGAGCTCTCCAGCTCTGCTCTCCATCTACAGTCTCAGGATCCCCACAATAGCTTTTCACCTAGAAATTAATACTTGCACTTGCATTTGTTTTTAGTTTAAATATTATGAAGGAGATTCCATTTTACTAATATTTCATATTCTCACTGACTGGCACCCTCAGTGAGACTGTATGCTGGATTATAAGCAAAGTATCCTGAGCCAAGGATTGAGGTTCCAAATGCAGAGCTGTTCGGTGCAGCTACTCGCTCATTCATTCCCTTTTCACTTCTTATTACATTACCAAGTGTTAACTAAACCACCCTTTACAAAATGGATACATGTTTTGAAAATATTGTTGCAAAGAGACTGAAGCTAGCAGATAATATTTAAAAGGTAAGCACAGAAAGCAATAAGAAAATGAAAGAGTTGAATGGGCCTATAATCCCAGTGCTTTGGAAGGTCAAGGCAGAGGATCACTGGAGGCCAAGAGTTAAAGGCTGCAGTGAGCTATGATCATGCCACTGCACTCCAGCTTGTCTGAATTTTTAAAAAAGAAAAGAAGATGGAAGAGTTGACATGCCTCTTACTACTATCACAAGTCCATCGTCAGCCATTTTATGAGGGAAAAACAAAAATAATGTAATCAGATCTCATAAAAGTGAGTCAAAAGTGATTCAAATATCAAGATGACTATTTAAAATAATCACTCTTTTAAACCATATTTTCTGGGCCAGGTATGTTGGTTCACACCTGTAATCCCAACACTTTTGGAGGCTGAGGCAGGAGGATCACTTGAAGCCAAGAGCTTGAGACCAGTCTGGACAACAGAGAGAGAACACATGTCTCCAAAATGGGGAAATTCACTGAGCATGGTGGTACGTACCTATAGTCCCAGCTACCCTTGAACCCAGGAGTTCACAGCTAAAATGAGCTATGATCATGCCACCGCACTCCAGCTTGGGTAACAGAGCAAGACCCTGTCTCAAGAGAAAATTAATAAAAAAATTTGAAAGCATATTTTTATAGACATTCACTAATATACCATGTGTCTGGACTCAATTTTTTTTCTAATAGCAATGCCAAATGAAAAAGCTTGAGTAACACTGAATTAAGAATTGAAAAGTTAAGCAGGGCGCGGTGGCTCAAGCCTGTAATCCCAGCACTTTGGGAGGCCGAGGCGGGTGGATCACGAGGTCAAGAGATCGAGACCATCCCGGTCAACATGGTGAAACCCCGTCTCTACTAAAAATACAAACAATTAGCTGGGCATGGTGGCGTGTGCCTGTAATCCCAGCTACTCAGGAGGCTGAGGCAGGAGAATTGCCTGAACCCAGGAGGCGGAGGTTGTGGTGAGCCGAGATCGCGCCATTGCACTCCAGCCTGGGTAACAAGAGCGAAACTCCGTCTCAAAAAAAAAAAAAAAAAAAAGAATTGAAAAGTTATTGCTCGTCTCTGTTTTGCTTCCTGCAAAGGCCATGATCTCTGTTTCTGTTCAGCTCTTCGTGGGTTCCCTGCCTCTGTGCCCTCCACAGCACAGTAGTAAACGGCAGCATCTGCCTCCTGCACCTGGAGGATGAGCAGTGATGAAGAAAACCGTTCATAGGTCATGTTGTATCGTCCCTGCTGAGAAGGCCTTGAGCCCTTAACAAGGAGTCTTGGTGCACGTCCCGGGAAGTGAAGGTACCAGAAGAAATCATAAGCATTGGACACAGAGTGATTACAGAAGATTTCCGCCACCGCTCCCTCCGAAGACGCCACTGTGGAAGGCTGAGACACTTGGTCCTTGCTTTCTGCAACTGCATTAAACAAAGAGGACTGTCACTTGAATGCTGCTATTTGACTTGTTGATTGATCGTTAGGTATAGTGACTATTAGACCTGCCTTCTCTGTTTTTCAGTTAAAAATTAGTCCAAATTTTAAAACAGTTTCATATACTTTTACCAAATGATGATGAAGCCTACTCACCCTTCCAGAGAGAGTTGAGGAGAAGCCCCAGCCACACTGCCCCCAGAGTGCTTTGCAAAGCCATGGCCAAATGCAGCTGGTCTCACCGGAAAGCTTATTTAAGACTACCTGTTTTGCATTTTTTATTCTGTGTCAGTGACATCATCAGCCAGAATCTATAACCTTTAGAAGGATTGCTACAGTTGTGAGGCTGCTTAGTAATGACTTCACTGTGCTTTGTTCTGAGAAATTAATCTTAAAAGGAATGCACCCTTTATAAGGTCACTGTGGTTGTAAAAATTTAGTATTCAAGGAGCTTCCTTTCTTCTCTAAGGGTATTAGGAATCACATAATTAATCGGGCACTGCTTTATCATTCAAATTAAAGTGATATATTCACACAAAAAGTAGGCTAAATCCCATCACATATGACATGATGACCTGCTAATGTGTTTAAACAAGGAGCATGAAATATTAGTAACCGTGGTAGATAAGAAATGAATTTTTTAAGGTACAAAAGTTACTGTGTAAAAATACTGATCAAAATTTGACTCCTGGCATTCAAGGTGATCTTTGGAACAAATATGGGGAAAAAAATGTCAGTTGTACTTTTTCCGTAAACAAAAGAAACAAAAACACATTTGGAGACAATCTCTTTTGGTATGGTACCTATCCTCATTTTGCAGCCTGACACTGCTATTGTTATTAATATAGGGCTTACTACAAAGTTCTCCCTTCAGCTTTTATTATATTGCATAGGTTTCCTTGGGCTTTTACTTGAAAAAGGAGAGGAAACAGTTTGTAGCAATTCAGTGCTTACACAGTAGAGTTCTTATGTAACCTCCACCACCTAGTGGACTACATGAGAACTAATGAAAAATAATTTTCCCTATGCACCCTCCTTAAGACAAGTGTTCACAGCTTCTCATATCTTTTAAGAGATTTCATGTCCTTTGCTTTTGTTAAAGTTCCTCATCCTTAAGCCGGGCGCGGTGGCTCAAGCCTGTAATCCCAGCACTTTGGGAGGCCGAGGCGGGTGGATCACGAGGTCAAGAGATCAAGACTGTCCTGGTCAATGTGGTGAAACCCCGTCTCTACTAAAAATACAAAAAAAAGTAGCTGGGCATGTTGGCACGTGCCTGTAATCCGAGCTACTCAGGAGGCTGAGGCAGGATAATTGCCTGAACCCAGGAGGCGGAGGTTGCGGTGAGCCGAGATCGCGCCATTGCACTCCAGCCTGGGTAACAAGAGCGAAACTCCGTCTCAAAAAAAAAAAAAAAAAAAGTTCCTCATCCTTATCCAATGTCCTTAGGAATATGAAGGCTATCCAGAGGAAATAACTGCCTTTTGGGAAAGCCTTCTGATTACTAAAAGATGTTTTTCATTCAGGTGAGTGGCTATTCATCACATACTTCCATGGAGCAACATACGTCTCTTCCCGTCTTCAGATGGTTGCTTTATGGATCCCCTTTCCTCTCTTTAATAGTCTCCTAGGTCAGAGGAAATCTATTTCTTTTCCAATCTTTTCTCTTTTCTTAATGAGAGAGTCCTTAATAATGATAAGATGGGGCCGGGCGCGGTGGCTCAAGCCTGTAATCCCAGCACTTTGGGAGGCCGAGGCGGGTGGATCACGAGGTCGAGAGATCGAGACCATCCTGGTCAACAAGGCGAAACCCCGTCTCTACTAAAAATACAAAAAAGTTAGCTGGGCATGGTGGTGCGTGCCTGTAATCCCAGCTACTTAGGAGGCTGAGGCAGGAGAATTGCCTGAGCCCAGGAGGCGGAGGTTGCAGTGAGCCGAGATCGCGCCATTGCACTCCAGCCTGGGTAACAAGAGCGAAACTCCGTCTCAAAAAAAAAAAAAAAAAAAAAAAAAAAAGATAAGATGGGCTGGGGGCGGTGGCTCATGCATGTAATCTCAACACTTTGGGAGGCCAAGATGGGTGGATCGCCTGAGGTCAGGAGTTTGAGACCAGCCTGGCCAACATGGCAAAACCCTGTCTCTACTAAAAATACAAAAATTAGCCGGGCATGGTGGCAGGTGCCTGTAATTCCAGCTACTCAGGAGGCTGAGGCAGGAGAACCGCTTGAACCTAGGGGGTTGGAGGTTGCAGTGAGCCAAGATCAAGCCACTTCACTCCAGCCTGGGCAACAGAACAAGACTCTGTCAAAAATAAAATAAAATAAAATAAAATAGTAAGATGATTGTTCAGGTCCAACAGAAACCTTTTATTTCTATATATGACCTCAAAATCTTCCAATTAAAATACAGAATTCCAGTATGGCTCTACAATGAGGATAGAACAATCCAAGGGAAGTGGTCACAGAGATATTTAGTGGAAGGACTCAAATAGCTACTATGATTAATTTGAGCTCTGAAATTTCTGACAACCAAAACACAGAGGGGAACACAAAAGTGATACAATTTTACAAGTAAGCTGACTAAGCCTTCAAGTAGCTTCTTACTGAAGCCAAGTAGTATGGAGCTGTAGATAACTTAAGACTCTTTTTAGATACTGGTTATGTACTTTTGATTCAAAGTAACTGCTGCACAGTATTTCAGCATGCACCACACTTACTTACGCAATCCCCTAGTGATGGAATTATAGGCTACCTCTAACTCCTGCAAACACAGCAGTTAACGTAATTTTTACATTTCACCTATTTACTATGTGAGAATTTATTTGGCGTATGTACACAGCAAGTACCGTTCAGGCATAGTACATATACATACTCGATTTCACTAAGGTAATGACATATAGCCACTTATACTTCCACCAGCAGTGCATGAGCATTCCAGTCTTTCCATAACCTCAACAGCACTTAGTATTATAAAACTATCTACTTTTATCAATCTACTGAGTATGGAATCTCAACTTGTATTACTCTAATTATTAGTCAAACTGGGCCATTTGTATTTCCCTTTCCCATGTTGTCTGTACAAATGATTTCCCACTTTGAAATCAGACCTCTAGTTTTTCTCATAGAATATGAAGAGATAGAAATTGTAATAAAAGAACCAAAGAAAAGAATCAATAAATTTAAAAGGATTAAAACAATACAATTTTCTCCTACAATAATGAAATTAAATTAAAAATTAAAAAGGAAATTTGGGGAATTTTCAATTATGTGAAAATTAAATAACACATTCCTAAGTAATGAATCAAAGAAGAAATTCATGAGGGAAACATGAAAATAACTTGAGATTAAAGGAAACAAAAACAGACTTAAAAAATCCATAACAATACTTATCGGATGCAGCTAAAGCAGTTCTTAAAGGGAAATTTATAAATACCAAATTATAAAAAGAAAAAGATATTAAATGAATAATCTAACTGTGCTGGGCACGGTGGCTCAAGCCTGTAATCCCAGCACTTTGGGAGGCCGAGGCGGGTGGATCACGAGGTCAAGAGATCAAGACCATCCTGGTCAACATGGTGAAACCCCGTCTCTACTAAAAATACAAAAAATTAGCTGGGCATGGTGGCGTGTGCTTGTAATCCCAGCTACTCAGGAGGCTGAGGCAGGGGAATTGCCTGAACCCAGGAGGTGGAGGTTGCGGTGAGCCGAGATGGCGCCATAACTGGGTAACAAGAGCGAAACTCCGTCACAAAAAAAATCATCATCATCATCATCATCATCTAACTGTTTATCTTAAACTAGAAATAAAGGAACTGTTTATCTTAAATTGTAAATAAATGAATAAACAAACTAAATCTAAAGCAAGAAGAAGGAAATAATAAAGACTAGAGTGGAAATAAATGAAATAGAGAATATAAAAGCAATAGAGATAAACAAATTAAACCAAAAACTTCTTTGAAAAGATCAAGAAAATTGACAAACTTTTTGCAATGCTAAACTGACCAAGAAAAAAAAAGGGAAAATACTGAAATGGCTAAAATCAGGAATACAAACATTACTACCAAATTTACAGAAATAAAAATGATTATAAGGGAATGCTATGAACAACATATGCCAACAAATTAGATAACTTAGATGAGAAAGACAAATGCCTAGAGAGATGCAAAGTATCAAAACTGACTCAAGAAGAAATAGAAATCTAAGCACATCTATAACAAGAGATCAAATAAGTAAACAAAAAATATTCCACAAAGTCAAGTCCAGATCCAGGAGGCTTCACTGATGAATTATATCAAATGTTTAAAGAATTAGCCTGGGTAAGAAGAGCGAAACTCCATCTCAAAAAAAAAAAAAAAGAATTAGCCCCAATCCTTCACAAACTCTTCTAAAAAATGAAAGCAGAGACAATACTTTCCATTTTGCAATTATGAGGAAACAATGCTTAAAATTTTCATGATATTGTTTAAGCCTAATTTGCCTAATACTTCCAAGACTACATCTTTTTATTCTTCTTTCTTGACTTTTCTCTCTTTTTATAAGAATTCCCTAGGGTTCCATTTTCAGACCTTTACTTTCTGCCCTTTCTCAATCAGTCCTACCTGTATCTTTGGTAGTCATTTTAAAGACAAACTTTAGAAAAGTAGGTGAGCCATTTATTTTTAAATAAATATCTAACCTGACATGGTTTTGCCTATAGTCATGCAGGTGTGCACTGTCCAACCCTAGGAGAACTATTCACATTACAAACTCATAGATTTTGATTTCTGTTACAATGTGTAGGCAAATGGCAGTAAAGCAACTTTATCTTATAAAAATCAGTAAATGCAAACATGCTACAACTAACTGTAATTCACATAAAATGCTATAATGACCCTAACTCTGACATCCCTAGTGAGTTAGGACTGCGAAGGAAACTGATGAACTCCTAAGATAAATTTAGTTTTCTTTACTCAAGAGATCCTATTATTAAGTCAAAATTTAACTTCTTTTCACAAAAATCGCCTTTCTTTCTGACTTTCACTTTCAGTATTTGTTTCTAACATTCAGTTTCCACACATTAATAAGTGTGGAACCCAATTGCAAGACGTAAAATTACATAACCTGCCTCTCTGACTTCCAATTTCAGTATTTGTTTCTAACATTCACCTGGAGTTGAAATCAGCTAGCTCACTCCACCCTCTAATCTATTCTATACAGTGGAGTAAGATTAATCAGCCTCTGAGATATAACAAGTGTCACATATAAGGGAGTTGGTGATGTTTGCTGACTGCCAATATGATGTAGTGCCACCAGGTGTGCAAAGGTAGTTTAGTATAGCCTCTGGAGCTAATCTGGTTGCTCTAATGGTAAGGCATTTCTACTTTTGCTCCAGGAATCTGCTCTAAAGCAACAGGTACAAACTCTACCAAGATCTTCTAATCTTCTGTCATTTCATGTTTAGTGTTTCTGAAATCAAAGCAGTAATTCTGAATTCTTTTTTCATCTTTCTTCCAGAATTCACCTCTAAATGTTAAAACGTTTCCTCCTGAGTATGACCAGACTGTATGAGCCTCTGCCTCCTGATATTCTCTGTGTGCATAGCTTGGATCATTGACCACATTAATTCATTTACATGTTAATCACTTCAAAACCACAACAGTTTTAATAAGGTCCTCTGGGGATCCCAGCTCCCTTTGTTAACTACTCTTCTTACCACAGAGAAGCATTTAGAGACCAAAGAGTAATCAGTGAGCATGAGAGTTCTAATGAATCACCAGAGGCATCCCTTGGTCTTATCTATTATAATGGCATGAGCCAGAGAAACACAGGAGATTAATTAAAAAGTTGAATTTTCCTCTAGGTCTTCTTAAGAGTCAGTCTCTATTGACCTGTAACTTCTCAAAAGTAACCAAACACTAGTCTTCTTGCGTCCCAGAACTTGTGTGTGTTTGATTACACGCAACCTCTTGAGTGCCATTTGACCCAGCAGAGCAGAAGCAAATTAGTACCCTGTAATCTTATTCCTCTCTGCACAGCTTCCTTCATCATTAAGAGAAAACACAGTGTGCAAAGAAGACTTTTAACCTAGATTATAGTCACCTTCTTCACCAGGGCCCTGAGCGTGGAAGTTAGTCCATACAATTCACTTACTATTTTCCTTTCCAACTAAACTGGTCTGCTGTCTTAGGGCCTACTGGAGATGCAGTTCAAGATAATAAATTATTATCCAAGAAATCTGAATTCGAAAGAAGTTGTAGAGTTGACCTTTACCAGAGAGGAAGCCAACAGTCCAGAAGGTTACACAACTTATCTAAGATCATAAAGTTTGTGATTAAACAAGATTTACAGCTTGTTTAATCCTAGTCTCCTAGTAGAAAGTTCTTCCAAGAGAAATTACAAGTCTCTGTCACCTGAAGACAAGCCTGGAAAAAAGTTAATGGATTGCTTCAATTAAATTGCAGTTAGAAAAATAGGATGCCCTATTACTTTTTCCTCTGAAATTTTGAAATCTATCTAATAATTTCCCTTTCCTCTCCATTCTCATTGCCCTGTTTGTATTAACTCATGCTCCTGATGCTACCATACCCTCCTTGCTTTAGCATCCATAATTCAGTGATTACTATTTCTAGTTCATCCTTCACACCACAGCTAAATAATCTTTCTAAAAGGAGATAATGTCACAATCAATTTAATAAATATAAACTATATAATCTTAACAATGATTTTTTGCCCCATTTATCCATTTAATAACTCCAAAATACTTGGTTTAAATTTCCTACTTCATTGATTTATACTCTCCTTTTTATCACATATTAGATTGTTAGGCATAGTGGCATTTATTTCTGTGCTGTTGTCATTGCTCTTCCATGCATCTTTTAGTTAGTTGCCTATGCTTTACCTTGTTTTGACAACTATGTGCTTATAAATTGGAAAAACAAACTGTGATATAGCCATGCAAGAGAATACTACTCAGGAATGAAGATGAGTGAACTATTGATAAAAGAAATTACATAAAAGAATCTCAAAATGATTATACTGAGTGGGGAAAAAAAAAACAAAAAGAGTATATATTGTCCATTTACACAAAATTCTGGCAATTCTGGAAAATTTAAACTAATTTATAGTTATTCAAAGTGCATTCATGGTTGTTGGGAAAGGAAGACAGGGCAAAAAGGGAAAAGGGGGATCACAAGAGGGCACAGGAAAACTTTTACGATTGATGGTTTTGTTAATGAATTTGGTTGTGGTGATGGTTGTCATGCACATTGCTCACATAAAGAGACCAGCAGACAAGCTTTCTGTCGGCAAAAAGGCCATTTATTTCACACTTGGGTGCAAGTAGGCCAAGTCTGAGAAAGGAGTTAGACAAAGGGGGTAGGAGAGGGGATTGGTTATATAGGTTGGAGCAAACAGTCAGCTAAAGATGATTCTCTATCTTGGGGAAGGGAAGGGCATCACGGGATGCATGATCACAAGGGTAGAGGAAAACAGGCATGATCATAAGGGTGGGGAATATCAGTTGCAGTCAGAAGGGAGGGTGTGATAGATTCCATAATTACAGGGGTGGGGGTCTTGAGAAACCCAGTGTCCAGGGGAAGTTTTTGCAAGGCTGAACAGAAACAATGGGTACAAGTTTGCAGAGCAATTAGTCGAGGCAGGAATAAGTTGTTTTACTTCTTTCTGTGGCCACCTGATCATTAGTGGTTACTTTAGACTTTCTGGCTCCTGGGGACTTTCCAGAGGTGTACATGTGGGTCGCCAAGGCTAAGGCCTGGACTTGGAGGCCTAACCATGGTGTCATGGGTATATACATATGTAAGTATTTATCAAACTGTGTACTTAAACTATGTTCAATGTATTGTGTGACAGCTATACCCTAAAAAGGCTATTATGGGAGGAGAAAAAGGTTTTCTGAAATAACCATTATAAGGGTCACTGGTGACCTTCAAGGGAACAGGTTCCATAAAATAGTAAGTGTGAAAACCCAATTGCAAGACATAAAATTATGTAATTATTACATAAAAGTATTTTGTATAATTTCAGTTTTCTTCAATTTATTAAGACTTGTTTTATGGCCTACCATATGGTCTATCTTGGAGAATATTCCATGTGCTGATGAATAGAATGTATATTCTCCACTTGTTGGGTAGAATATTCTGTAAATACCTGTCAAGCTCATTTGTTCTAAGATATAGTTTAAATTCATTGTTTCTTTGTTGACTTTCTGTCTTGATGACCTGTCTCGTGCTGTCAGTGAAAAATTAAAGTCCCTTGCTATTATTGTATTGCTGTCTGTCTCATCTCTTAGGTCTTGTGATAATTGTTTTATAAATTTGGGAGCTCTAGCATTAGGTGCATATATATGTAGGATTGTGATATTTTCCTGTTGGACAATACTTTCATCATTATATATTGTCCCTCTTTGTCTTTTTTTAACTGTGGTCACTTTAAAGTTTGTTTTGTCTGATACAAGAACAGCTACTTCTGCTTGCTTTTGGCATCCATTTGCATAGAATGTCTTTTTCCATCCCTTTACCTTAAGTTTATGTGAGTCCTTTTGTGTCAGATGAGTCTCTGGAGACAGCAGATACTTGGTTGGTGAATTTTTATCCATTCTACCATTCTGTATATTATAAGTGGAGCACTTAGGTCATTTACATTCAACGTTAGTATTAAGATACAAGGTACTATTCTATTCATCGTCCTATTTGTTGCATGAATACCTTTGTTTTTTAATTGTGTTTTGTTTTATAGGTCCTGTGAAATTTATGCTTTGAGGAGGTTCTATTTTGGTGTATTTTGAGGATTTGTTTCAAAATTTAGAGGTCCTTTTAGCAGTTCTTGCAGTGCTGGCTTGGTAGTGGTGAATTCTCTCAGCATTTATTGGTCTGTAAAAGACTGTATCTTTATTTGTGAAGCTTAGATTCACTGGATACAAAATCCTTCACCAATATTTGTTTTGTTTAAGGATCCTGAAGATAGGGCCCCAATCCCTTCTAGCTTGCTGGGTTTCTGCTGAGCAATCTGTTATTAATCTGATAGGTTTTCCTTTATAGGTTACCTGGTGCATTTGCCTCACAACGCTTAAGATTCTTTACTTCATCTTGTCTTTACATAATCTGATGACTATGCATCTGAGTGATGATCTCTTTGCAATTAATTTCCCAGGTGTTCTTTGAGCTTCTTGTGTTTGGATGTCTAGATCTCTAGCAAGGCTGAAGAAGTTTTTCTCAATTATTCATTCAAATATGTTTTCCAAACTTTTGATTTTTCTTCTTCCTCATGAACACCAATTATTCTTAGGTTTGGTCATTTAACATAATCCCAGACTTCTTAGAGGCTTTATTCATTTTTTTATTCTTTTTTATTTGTCTTTGGTGGATTGTGTGAAATTGAAAGCCTTGTCTTTGAGCTCCAAAGCTTTTTCCTCTGCCTGTTCAACTCTATTGCTGAGACTCTTCAGTACATTTTGCATTTCTCTAAGTGTGCCTTTTCATTTCCAGAAGCTGTGGTTGTTCTTTAATTATGCTATCTATTTCGCTGAATATTTTTTCTTTCATATCTTTTATCTTTTTTTAAATTTCATTAAGTTGGGCTTCACCTTTCTCTGGTGCCTCCTTGACTAGCTTAATAATCAACCTTCTGAATTATTTTTCTGGCAATTCAGTGATTTCTTCTAGGTTTGGATCCACTGCAAGTGACCCAGTGTGATCTTTTGGGGGTGTTAAAGAACCTTGTTTTGTCGTATTACCAGAATTGTTTCTCTGGTTCCTTCTTATTTAGGTAGACTACATCAGAGGGAAGATCTGGGGCTCAAGGGCTGATGTTCTGATTTATTGGTCCCATGATGTGCTTCCTTGATATGGTACTCGCTCCATTCCCCTGGGGTTGTGGCTTCCTGAGAACCAAACTGTAGTGATTGTTATTTCTCTTCTGGATCTAGCCACCCAGTGGAGCTACTGCGCTCTGAGATGGTACTAGGGGGTGTCTACAGAGTCTGGTGATGTGAACCATCTTCAGGAGTCTCAGCCGTGGATAGCAGCACCTGCTCCAGTGGAGTTGGCAGGGGGTGAAATGGACTCTGTGAAGGTCCTTAGTTACGGTTTTGCTCATGGTACTAGTCTTATATTGGTTGGCCTCCAGCCAGGAGGTGGTGTTTTCAAGAGAGCATCAGCTAAGGTAGTAAAGGGAGGACCAGGCAGTGGGCAGGGTCCTAGAGCTCCTAAGAGAATATGTTCTTTGTCTTCAGTTACCAGGGCATGTAGAGAAAGAACATCAGGTGGGGGCAGGGTTAGGCATGTCTGAACTCAGACTGTCCTCGGGTGGGGCTTGCTGAGGCTTCTGAGATGGGATCGTGGTTCTGCGGCCAATGAAGTTATGTTCCCAGGGGAATTATGACTGCCTCTGCTAAGTCATACAGGTCACCAGAGAAGTGGGGAAAAGACAGCAACTACTGGCCTCACCCAGCTCTCACAAAGCCCTAAAGGCTGGTCTCACTCCCAGCCTTTTGGTGCCTAGCCCCCAAAACAGCACCAAGTGCTTTTGGTGCCCCCATAACAGCAACAGATTTATTTCCAGGCAGTGGGTGAGCAGAGCTGAGAACTTACCCCAAGCTACCAGCCCCTCCTGGTTGAGAAAGCAAACAGGGTTTTCAGGTTTTGCACCTTCCCACCTGCTTCTGCTTCTGTGCTGTGTCTGCACTCTCAGTTTCCCTCTCCTCTGAGTTCTGCCCAAGAAACTTTGAGTTCAGTCTAAATTATTGCAAAGTTCAGCTGGATGTTTCCTCCTGCCTGTAGCCTTTTCCCAGTTCCTCTGGCAGCCCTCCCAAGGACCTCTGTGGAACAAAGTTAAAAATGGCTTCCCTAGAGACTGAGATTACCCACAAGGCTCTTCCCACTGCTTCTTCTACCCCTGTATTTTGGTTGACTCTGTAAATTTGTCTCAGCTCTAGGTAAGATTAAACATACTATCCTTGCAACAACACTAACTATGAGAAAACCCAATACCTATTAAACTGTCTTTCTCCACTTCTCCTCCTCATCCCCTGGTAAACACTAGTCTACTTTCTAATTTTCTACAAATTTATCTATTCTGGATGTTCAATATAAATACAATCATACAACAGGTGGCATTTTATGTCTGGTTTCTTTAACTTAGCATAAAGCTTTTGAAGGTCAATCAGTACTTGATTTGTTTTATGGATGAATAATATTCTTTTTGTAGCTCTATCACATTTTGTTTATTCATTCACCAATGGACATTGGGTTGTTTCCATCTTTTGGCTGTTGTGAATAATGCTACTATAAACATTCTTATGTAAGAATTTATTAGAATACCTTTTCTCAATTCTTTTGGGTATATATCTGGGATTGGAATTGTTAGATCATATTATAATTCTGTATTTAAATTTTGCAAAACAGCCAAACTGTTTTCCACGATGGCTACACCGTTCTACATTCCCACCAGCAGTGTATGAGCTTTCCAGTTTCTCCACATTCTCACCAACACTTATTTTCCTTTTTTCTGAATTACAGCCATCCTAGTTGAGTGTGAAGTAGAATAATTTGCAAATCCCTGATGACTAAAAATGTTGAGTGTATTTTTATATACTTGTCGACCATTTGTACATCTTCTTTGTAAAAATGTCTATTTAAGTCCTTTGCCAATTGTTAATCAGGTTGTCTATTTGTGGTGGAGTTGTAAGAGTACTTTATTCTGGATACTAGACCCTTATCAGATAAATTATTCATAAATATTTTCTCTCATCCTTTAGAGTTTCTACTCACTTTCTTGACATATCCTTTTACACACAAATGTTATTAATCTTAAAGAAGCCCAATGTATTTACTTTACCTTGTATTGCTTGTGGTTTTGGTGTTCTTTCTAAGAATCTAGTGCCAAATCCAAGGTCATAAAGATTTACTCCTATGTTTTCTTCTAAGAGTTTTGTAGTTTAGCTTTTAATTTAGATATTTGATCTACTTTGAGTTAATTTTTTCATATGGTATGAGATAAACGTCTAACTTCATTCTTTTGCATATGAATATCCACTTGTCCCAGGACAATTTGTCAAGTAGATCATTCTTTCCTCCACTGAAATGTCTTGGCACCTGTTTTGAAAATCAATTAACTACAGGTATATGGCTTATACCTTGACACTCAATCTATTCTATTGAGTTTATTTCTTGGGCTTATTATTATTGGGTTTATTTCTGGATTCTCAATCTATTTTATTGATCTGTATGTCTATCCTTATGCCATTAGCATAATGCCTTTGTTACTATAGCTTTATAGTAAGTTGTGAAATATAAAAGTATGAGTCTTCCTATCTTATTTTTCTTTTTCAAGATTATTTTGGCCATTCTGGGTCCCTTGCAATTCCATATAAATTTTAAGATCAACTTTTCTATTTCTTTGGGGAAAAAAAGATCATTAGGATTTTGATAGAAATTGCACTGAGTCTGTCAACCATTTGGGGTAGTATTACTATTTTAATAACATTAAGTCTTCCAGTACATGAACACAGAATGTCTTTACAGTTACTGAGGTCTTCTTTAATTTCTTTCAGCAATGTTTTATAGTTTGTAGTGTACAAGTCTTATATATCCTTAATTAAATAATTAAATATACTTCTAAGTATTTTATATGCAATGTAAATGAAATTGTTTTCTTATTTCATTGTAGTGTTTTATATAAATCCTCTGTTGCTTTTTAAATAATATTTCTTTTTAAATTAAGTGATTTTTCCCATGGTTATTTTTAGGAAGACAGTGTGGGTTAGGTTTCAGAAGAATATTCTAGGCCAGTAAGGATACTCCCTGGCTCACAACGAAGCCCTAGATAGTATATCTTTTGTGTCTGTCAGATTGCAAAGTGATTTGACCTTCTCTCCTCATTGGTTAACAAAGGTAAATAGCTGTAGAGTTTCTTTTCAGGCACAGAGTCGCCTTCATAGTTAGTGCTGTTGCTCTAACTAAAGATAACTTAAAGATAGTATGTTTAAAGTTTCCTCATTCAACCTTGCCTCTTCTGTTACACTGTAATACCAAGTAGGTTACAGAGACTTACAGCCTTCCATGATTATGTTCCAAAGTACAGCTAACCATCGGCCCCTATGGAGAAATCTATGCTGTGCTGACTCTGTCCAAACTCTATAACCTACTCATCCTCTCCTGGCATCTTCCTTTACCCTGATCTAATTTCAAATGCACTCATTAGCTCTTCTTTGCGTATTTTCATACTGAAAGTGTTGCTTTTTAATTTAAAAAGATGACGTTTCTCCCTTTCTAATTCATTCGCCTTATTGTCTTCAGTTTATTTTACAGAGAGGGCAATGGGCAGTTGAGTCTTTATTCTGCATCTTTCATTTCTGGTTTTGCAAACCTAATCCTTGTTGAATGCTTAATATGTCCCATGGCATATTTTACGTGCATTATCTATTAATTATCTATTAATCCTAATTGCCACTCCAATGATATACGCATTATTATTACATCTAATTTATAGATGAAGAGACTAAAGCCGAAAGGCAGTAAGTGATTTTCTTTTTTTTTTTTTTTTTTTTTTGAGACGGTGTTTCGCTCCTGTTACCCAGGCTGGAGTGCAATGGCGCGATCTCGGCTCACTGCAACCTCCGCCCCCTGGGTTCAGGCAATTCTCTTGCCTCAGCCTCCTGAGTAGCTGGGATTACAGGCACGTGCCACCATGCCCAGCTAATTGTTTGTATTTTTAGTAGAGACGGGGTTTCACTATGTTGACCAGGATGGTCTCGATCTCTTGACCTCGTGATCCACCCGCCTCGGCCTCCCAAAGTGCTGGGATTACAGGCTTGAGCCACCGCGCTCGGCCAGTAAGTGATTTTCTTAAAGGAACACTGATAACAAATGCTGGAATCAGGGCTTAGACCCAAATACATTTGATTCCAAAGCTACTTTCAATTACTATGCTATTTTTTTTTTAACTTAATGTTAGCTTATAGTCTCCCTCCCAGGTCTGCCTCGAGTTAACATTGGGGCAGTCTAACTCCAAGATAGCAAGCTTTAGGGTCAAGGATCAAATTGAAACTGCAGATATATATTGCCTGCCACACACAATGAATTTTAAGTGTTTTCAATCAACAATATTTAAAACCTGGGCAATTTTTTAAACAACTCAGGATTTCCATCACCTTTCGAAAAAGCAGAAGATTTAGCAGCACTGGGCTAGAGTTTGCACACAATAGTACTTAGTGTGCCCTAATAGTAGTCTTTTATTTGAGAAGTTGCATTTACTCCCTGCATAGCAATAGTCCCTACCCAGTTCTCTTGATTCAGTTATATTACCTGCCTGACATATCTGAGTTTATGACCCTTTATCTAATCCCTTTTTTACAGGAGAAAGCTCAAAATGTTTTTGTGCCACTAATTATTTTATTTTTATAGGAAATATCTGTCTTCCTGTAATCATTTTCACATTGCCTCATTTTCACACCTTTCACTGTCATGGTTTCCCTCTCTAGAATTTCAGAATTTGTGAATGTGGGAGAAGTGAACTGATGGGGATACAGCTGCAGAATTTATGTCTCTCTTTGGACTGTGAGACTTTACCTTATGACTGTACAAATTGGCTAGGATCATATATTTTTTTACTAGAATTAAGGCAAATGACACCCGAACACCCTCCAAGAAAAGATTTCCAAAAGCAATGGGAAAATTGATATTCTAATTCTACATTCTAACATTGTTCTAATCCATTGGTTCTTAAATTGTGGTCCCTAAAACAGCATGCGCTTGTTATAATTACAAATTCTGAGGCTCATATTAAACCTACTGAATCAGAACTTTGTGTTTTAACAGGTCCTCCACATGATTCCAATGCATGCTAAAGTCTGAGAACCACCATCTTAGACTATTGTCATTTTCAAAAAGCTGCGACTAACAATCCACAAGATTTAAACCCAGCTCTAACATGAACTCTGCCTGACTCCAAACATACATCCTCCTTTCCAATATGTTTTCTTATTTCCTTGCCAGCAGTCACTGCTTTCTTGGCTAACTATTCACAAATCTTTATCCAATGTATCCATTCTAGAAATACAGGAACAACTGATGTCAACCTAATTATTTGTGACTTACTGGTTATAACTTCTAGCTTTTTTGAATTTTGAGATATTCTTCTAACTCTGCTCTTCTTACGTCTCTCTTGTTCTGTAGGACTTTTCAAAGATAACCAAAAAACTGTTTCTCTGCAAACAAGTCTACTACTCTGGGGTCCATTTCATCTGGTCCTGATGACAGAGCCATTTTAAATGGATAGACGTTACTAGATTTTTCTCTTAATTTACAACTCTAATAATCATGTTTATTTTGCTATTTTAAGTTTTAGAATGATTATACCTGATTTGGAACAATGCTTTTCAAACTTTATGCATCATGACACATGTAGAAAATAACAACATTTTAACAGCCCACTGTTGTGAAACAAACAGAATACAACCAGGGGCAACTGATGTAAGGACTTCAGCCACCCTAGACCTGATGGACGGACCAGTATCTCTGAATCCTTATAACACAGCAAGATACACTAATGTTGCGGGGCACATCAGGAACCAAGCTTTGATTTAGATGTGGAAGCTTAGCCAAAATTAAGAAAGTATGCCAAAGTCCATCTCCTCTTATTTGTAACATGTTTTACTTTGGCTCATTCTGTGCTTTAAACTTCTTTATTCCCACAGCTTCAAGAAATAACCCAATATATACATTATTGATTACCAGTGACAACCTTCAAGTACACATACACATACACACACTTTTGCCTTTTAAGATTTGATCTTAACTGAAAATCATTTATACAATCATATGATATCTTTAGGTACCTTTGCCTTTTCTTCCTTTACGA
Source organism: Saimiri boliviensis (assembly GCF_048565385.1). Taxonomy (NCBI): domain Eukaryota; kingdom Metazoa; phylum Chordata; class Mammalia; order Primates; family Cebidae; genus Saimiri; species Saimiri boliviensis. The sequence continues at coordinate 45,367,498 of NC_133450.1, read as the reverse complement.
GATTGTCAAATTGTCATAATTTCACTTAAAAAGTCCTAGGGGACTGGGCATGGAGGCTCACACCTGTAATCCCATCACTTTGGAAGCAAGGCAGCAGGGTTGATTGAGGTCAGGAGTTCAAGACCAATCTGGGCAACATAGTGAGACCCCCCTCTTTGCAAAACTAAAATTTTAAACATTAGCTAGACATGGTGGTGTGCTCATACAGTCCCATCTACTCAGGAGGCTGACGCAGGGCATTTGCTTAAGCCCAAGAGTTTGAGGCTTCCGTGAGATATGACAGTGCCACTGCAGTCCAACCTAGGTGACAGAGACCTTGCTACAAAAAAGTAAAATCTATGATAATCTATATTTATTTTTTAGTGTTTCAGGTCATGAAACTGTACTTTTTTTTCTTTTTTAGTTTTTTTAGATTAACTTTCCTAATATCCAGGAAACATCTAGCTATGCCCAGCAGTTCCTCCCCCGTTGTTGCAAACTCCAAAATTATATTGACACATGTTCTCTCCAAGCTTCTGAGACTTCCAAAATACATTATTTTCCTATTGCTCCTATACAAACTACCACGAATTTAGGTGGTTAAAGCAGCACATATCTATTATCTTATATCTCTGTAGGTCAGAAATCCAAAATGGGTCTCACAAGGCTAAAATCAAAGTGTCGACAGGGCGGCATTTCCTTGAAGGCACTAGGGGAGAATCTGTTTTCTTGAATTTCCCAGCTTCTAGTTGCTACCCATATCTCCTGGCTTGTGGCCCCCAGTCAACAACCTCACTTCTCCTACTTCTTCACTCTGCTTCTCTTGCCTTCCTCTTTCACTTTTAAGGATACTTGTGATTACATTGGGCCTACCCAGATATTCCAGGATAATCTGGAATATGACCACCTCAAGGTCATACCCTAATCATATCCGCAAAGTCCCTTTTGCCATGTAAGGCAGCTATTCAAAGGTTTCCCATGTTAGGATATGAACATCTTCGGGGGAGCCTCATTTAACCTACCAGACATGTTATTAACATGTCTGGTAGGTTAAATGATCTTAACAAGATCTTTTCCATCAATTAGGATCAGAGTAACAGTGTTCTTCATTGTCTCCATTACATTCTTTTCAACAAAATTGTCAGTGAGTCAAAAGTTATTAAATGTTTTCTCAATCAAGATTGTTTCAATTGCAAGAAACAAACATTTCAACTAAAGCTGAAGGAGATTTATTGGCTCATGAAACTAGAACACGCAGACAGAAAGTAGGGCTTCAGGCAAGGCTTATTTAGGCCCAGAATATTTTTATTTAGGCCCAATATATGCAATATATCTCAATGACTCTATTGAGATATGGGCTAGGGTCAAGTCTGTTACTGGAGCTGGGGAATGGGACCAATCAATCAATCCATTCCTCTCAAGCTTCATGATGCAACACAGAGAGCCAGTGTTGCCCGTGCATATCCATGCCCAGCAGAATAAGACTCTTACTGGATAATGTCATTTTTGCCAAAACAAACACTTCATAGTGTCTTACACCTTACAAAGGCTTTTCACATACATTTTATTAATTTGAATAATTAAAATAAGTATGGTTAATTCTCATGTTGTGAATAATGAAATAGATAAAATGAAAATACTAGAACTCAAGTACAAGTATTCTAAGAGTGGAGCCCATGCCTCCAAAGCAACAAATAGCTTTATGAAATTAATACCACGGCATCATGACCTCCTTGCCTCTTTACCAGTTTTGTCATTCTGATTAAGCAATCTGTAGTATTTATTAAGAAAAATATTTATTTTGCTCTAAAGAAATCTCATCCAAATTCACTTCCTTACACTTCAACTCTTAGGTTTAGAGTTGTATGAGGTTTACACACTTATATACTTCTTAACATTCAGTTCTAGCGCTCTCCTCCCACACCTTCATTTAGATGTATCTTATGAATGAGGTAAACTTTCTGTTCTAATCCTGAATCTCATCCTGCCAGGACTTGGTAGAAAATAAAGCAGGTTTAATAAAAACGATTACTTTTTCAAATTGTCTGTCTTTTCTATTGGTAAACTGTATACTGCTGTATAGAAATTTGGAATTAAAAAAAATTCTAGCATCTCCCTTTTATTTTACTGGCACCCAATAAACATGCAATAAATATGAGTTCCCTTTTTCTCTTAACCCTAATAGAAAGCTACCAGCCACTTTTGTTCATCTCTTTCTCTTGAGTTTATTAACGAAACCATAAATATACATGATTGTCTTTTGAAGCACAGAAAGGGCCCTTCTTTTCAGAATATTCACTTGTACCTTACAACTGGAGCCTTTTGTGCACTCATATAGTGTTTGGGTTTAAATAGCCCGAATAATTTCTTCTAGCTGTCCAAATAATATTTAAATTCTTACTGAAGTATTTTAAACAAATGATAGTCTAGGCTTTGATTTAAATGTTTACTATTCTTCCTTAATTCTAATGAAGAAATGGGTCCATCCTTGAATATTTCTAACTAGTAAATATATATATATATATATATATATATATATATATATATATAAAATGTTGAAACTTTAGCTTCTCTTTTCTTATTAGAGATTACCACAGTCTTATTCCTGTTTCACATCAGAGCCTTCTCATAGGAGGCAGCTAATTGGTTCTTCTCCAACTAAAACTGCTCTTTTCTAGTTAAAGGCAGAATATTTTTATTTAGGCCCAAACAGTGGTATGACAACTATCTGCAAAAAACTTGCTTCCGGTTATCAAAATTCGCAAACCCTTTTTTCTCTTTGTTCATGAACAATCTGGATAAGCCTAAGAATACTGACTCGAATACAGGGGAATCCTCAGAAGTTTATTGCTAATTTCAGTCTTTTTCATGGTATAATAGTCAAGACACATCACCTTGCTTAAAACCTGTATCAGCAAAGAAAAGCTTCAGTTAATTTAGTTCTAGGATTTATACTGAACTTAATGCTTCCTCACACTTCACAGGCCCTTCAAATGACAAAAATCCCTCAAGCTTCTCAGCTATTAGCCAAACTTATTAGAAATTGTTGTTTCTTTGCTTTTACATGTCACTGTCCATTACTTTAACACTTACACATCACTGTCTATTAGTTTAATATTTTAACCCCAGTCACCTCTTTACCCCATCCAAAGCAGAAGCCCATGCCTGCTTACTGAAATTAGAGAACAACTCATACCTTTCACAGACCAAGAGACTCCCTTGTACATTCTTGATTCAATATTACTTAATAGTTTATTATTTTTTAAAAGCTGAAAATTGCAAAGCAGGTCATGCTATCTCAAGAGCTTTAATTCAAGAGCTTGAATTTACTCTTGAAATATAAGCTTCTCTCAGAAATTAAATCAGCTTTGATGGGTAAATTCATTGCCCTTGCCTGCACTGGCCAGATGAAAAACAGTAAAGAAACAAATATTTATAATGATATTAGATATAATTTTGAGTTAGTCTATTACTTTAAAATGCTTTGAAAACAAGCAAATTTCCTCATCTTTTTAGGAATCTCTATAAAATGAACAGAGAATTAAGGAACTTTCAGACAGTATGCTATTACCTAAGGACATAGCCATAATAAAAGTGCATTTGACAAAAATGCTTCACAATATTATCCAAAGTAATAAAGATGCATTGACAAAAATATTTAACCAGCATGGTGGAATAATTTTAGGAATATTGCCAAAGACGTTTCTCATGCATGTCCTACCTTCTATGAGATCATCCTGGGAGGATTGCAAAAGTGGAATATTGACAGGAACCAATGGCTCAAGGCCACTTCGACCACCTCCGAATGGATTTGATATAAATGCCCCATCAATAGGCTATAAATATGTTCTCATTATTATTTATTCTCGAGATGAGTTGACGCTTGTCCTTGACAAATAGCTATGGCCCAGTTGTGACCAAAATGTTTAATTTCTATTTCTCTAATATGGGAAATTTCAACTTATCTTTCTAGAAATAGGGGCATATATTTCACTTACACTGTTACCAAATAACTCTGTATATCTGTATCTTTTACTTAAGACTTCACTATCTTTACCATCTACAAACATCAAGAAAAGTAAAAAGAACTAATGGAATTCTAAAACTGAAATTAGCATAGCTCTCAAAAACACTAGACTTCTATTAGCCTTGATGACAATGAGATCTACCTTCTCTGGGACCCACAGGTGATCTCCTTATGAGCTAATAATAGGTTACCCAGTTCATTTGAAAATTTTACTTCTAAACCTGGATTTTGACCTACTACAGGTTAATGTGACTAAATATCACATGAGACATATATGATGCTTCCAGCTTTAACATAAACACGTTCAAGCTACATTTTCTTTTTTTTTTTTTTTTCTGGTTCTGCTAGTTTTATGTATTTAACATTGCTATAACTATTTCCTCAGTTGCTGCATCCCTTCATAATTAACCCTGCTATTGGTTGTAAACCAGTCCATGGAGTAAAACGTATTGTGATGAAAATCATAATTTTCTTGCTGTTGGACATCAAGATTTAGTTTAATAAATAATTCCATAACAAATGCTTTGCATACTTAGTCTTTTTCTCCCCTCATGAATTAGATAGAAACGTGCTTATGGTTTTTCTTCTAAAAGTTGGCAACATTTTCTAAATTTCCTGCAGGCTGAATACTTATCACCCTATGTTGGTCCCTCTTTTCTTTACTCTGCTTTATTTCTTTACATTTTCAAAAATATCCACTGTCTGATCTGAAATTGGGAGACCCAGTCTTCTAGAAAAGACGTCAGAGAAAAACTGCCCTTGAGCCCCAGTGAGAAGAACCTTGGCAGGTATTATGAACAACTAACACAACAGTAAAACTTCAAGGTGTTGCTCCTTGGAGTCATGCTTTCTTTTTCTATTTTTTATTTTCATTTTAGATTCAGGGGTACACGTGCAGGTTTATTACTAGGGCATATTGCATGATCCTGGGGTTTGGCCTTCTATTGACAATCATCATTCAGCTAGTGAACATAGTATCCAATAGGAAGTTTTTTTCAACCCTTTCCCCCTTTCCTCCCTCCTGACTTTTGGATTCCCCAGTGTTTGCTGTTCTCATCTTTGTGTCTGTGTGTACTCAGGGTTTAGCTCCCACTTACAAGTGAGAATGTGCAGTATTTGTTTTTTGTTGTCGTTTCTGTGTTAATTTGTTTACAATAATGATTTCAGTGACATGTCCATCTGCATCCTTTGTTGCTGCAAAGGACATGGTTTTATTATTGTTTATGGTTATGTAGTATTCCATGGTATATATGTACCACATTTTCTCTATCCAGCCCACCATTGTTGGATACGTAGGTTGATTCCATGTCTTTGCTATTTTGAATATGCTGTGATAAATATGCAAGTGCAGGTGTCCTTTGGTAGAATGATTCCTTGTTCTTTGGGTATGAATATATCCAGTAATGCAAGTTATGCTTTCTAACTAAAAAGCTACATCCATTTCTTACAAAGCCTGGAAATCCATTCAACTGGAAGCCCCTGAATTAAGGATTCTTAAAAATTCTCCAGAAGTTGATGACTGCAGAAGTGGATAGCTGTCACCCAAGACCACAAAACAAGATTCGTTTTCTAACTTCTCAGCCCTTTTTTTTTTCCTTTGGATCTGCAACTAATCTAACCTCCTTTATTACCTAAGTAAAAGATGCATCAAGATAATCTCTCCTGTCTGCATCCTGCTGATTTTGATACACTTTGGTCTTCTACCACTTAGGAAAAAAAAAAATTCAGGTGTGTCTTTCTTAAACCGTAGCTACTATTCTGTTTCAACTGACTGCCAGATTTGTAATGCCCTACCTAATCCTGCTGATGAAAATGTAATTGTTGTTTCTTTAAATATTCCAGAAAGTAGATTTCCTTATACATATCTGCTCTGGTACTTACTTTTCTCATATAATTAATCCAAAATTTCTGTCTTTTAAAAAATTGGATTTTGACACCGTAACAACAAAATGCTACCTCTGAGGTCATAATAATCCTAACAACAAAACCCTATCTGTGAGAAATAGAAACTAATATTGGGGCTATCTTTGCTTCACTACTCATTCGAGGTAGGTAAATTGAACAATTTCAAAAGTCAAAACAGTTCATGACCTTAAAGCATTTAGTAAACCTAATATCCGACTTGCTTAATTTAGACCAAATGCCTTTACTTTACCAATAATCTTTAAAGCTGTTTTTATTTCTCAAAGATTACTAAAATTACAGGAACTAAAATACATTAAGGTTTTTATTTTTCTTTCAGGAAATTTAATAGCTTATTTTTTAAACCAATTAATTAGAGCTCTTTTATATAAACATAACACACATACAACACATACATAATTACACAGACAGATGGAAGAAGATCCAGTAGTTGTTAGATTGTTTATTTGCCAGTTTCTTAATTCTGTCCTCAGTTTGGAGCCCTTCAAGAAACAGGGCTGGGAAAATATGCAGTTTTTACAAAATCTAGAGTATTCAAAGGTAGCTTGAAGAGAGGAAAATTCAAGAAGAGAAGCCAGAAGTTGTTCATGGAGAGGAAGAGAATTAACAAATGATAAAGGTCACAGAGATATCAACCAGAAAGTATTCATCTCCTAAGCCAGGATTGAATCCAAGCACCACTGAGAAAGAACAAAACCTTAGCTACTGAGCTACAGCACTGGGGAATCTCCATTGCCCTTTCCAGAAGGAATCTAGAGTAGTTAATTTTGAGCTTGCAAAGCCTTTTAACTACTCAACATAATTGTTAGAGCTAGCTATGACATGAGCTGTAAAATTCCTGTTCCCTGGAAGGCAGAGACCAAGAGAAAGTACCACCACATGGTCACAAGATCAAGTTCCCAAGGACATAAAACAAGATTGAGACCCTTATCCAGCTTTTTAGTTTGTTTCAGGATCCTGCAGCAAAGTTTATTACTGACCATCTTGAGCAGTTGCTGGGCCATCTTGAGCAGTTGGCTTATGGGGTTTTAAACCCATGTTCTATCTTAAGGTACCCCTTCCTCTTTATGACAGAATGATACAGGAAGATACATAAAGCATACCAGATTGGCTACAGCTTAAGACTAGCCTAATAAATCCTTTCTTCCATTATCTCCTTGACAGGAGATGAACAGTGATTTTTACCATTTATTCAACCAGTTTGCATAGGGAAAGAGAGGCCAGAAGTCTGACTAGTAAGAAATTCTTACCCTTTTGCCAGCATGTTATGTTCCTGGATTCCCCTTCCCTGAGCCACAATATAGTCCCAGGGGGCCAAGTCGCAACACACAGGAAAAGTTATAGAACCACAAGCAAAATTCTTCTCAATATTGCAGGATGCTGCCCAAGGGGCTGCATGGGGTAACCAAATTAACATTTTGCATTCTGGCCAGAGCAAAATACATGAGACAAAACAGACATTAGCCACTCTGCGTAGCATGCAATATTGAACTGGCAAATCTCAAACTTGCCCAGGTTGAACCCTGTTATCTTTTTAACCAAGAGGGACTTTACTGAGGGGAGGGCCACCAATCCAATCCCATCCTTTACTAAGGTAGAATATACCCTGTTATTTAACCAAAGTCAGTCTATTGGTGCTGTAGTCTGTTTTCTTTGAATCAGGAGAGTAATGAAATTAAAAGGTTAGCATATTTAATTTTTGGGAGCTCTCATTTTTAAATGTACTTCAATGTGTTGTTGTTCATTCAGAATGTTTCACTGTAAGTTATCTTCAGTAAGATTTCACCGTTTCTGTAAGACTTTGCTGATTCCCAGGCCTCATGGATAAGCTAGAAGGAACTCAGTTTTTCAGAAATTGAGGATCCCAATTTTATCTGAAATATTGGCTTTGCTCTAGGTTTCATTGATTAACTTAGGCAATAATCTTTCCTACCTAAGTGTGCAAGAAAAATGAAGCAAAGGGGTAGAACACAAAAATTTCCATGAACTTTTTAAAGCAAAATTGTATAACCCCTGCAATATTACCACTTACTACCAGTTTTTTTCTGACCCAGTTAGATGTCCGAAGCCTCTAACTGAATCCAAGCTAGTTAATTATCAGATCTAATTTGATTCTGAACCCAGTCCAGTTTCTGTCATGACTTTCAAACCCAGTTTGGATCAGAAATTTGCTCATAGAAACTTGGAAAGCTCAAAGCATAAATCTGTGGAGCTCCAAAATCTGAGAGAGAACCTAGCACAATCCTCAGTCACTCTGAGACATCAATGGACACAAGTGCATTAATCAGGTACCTTGCTTGTTCACTCATTGATCCTGCAGGTCATCAGAAGGTCTATTTTGGATCCTACTTCTGACACAATTTGTTAAAAGAAAAGCTTCAGCCAAATTAAATTTAAAGAAGTTGAGTTGAGCAATGAATGATTCACAAATCAGGTAGCTCCCTGAATCACAGCAGATTCAGAGAGACTCTAGCACAGCCACGTGGTGGAAGAAGATTTACAGACAAAAAAAAAAAAAAAAAAAAAAAAAAAAAGTGGGGGCGGAAATAAAGTACAGAAATCAGAAGTGAGGTATATAAACAGCTGGATTGGTGTACAAGGTTGACATTTGCCTTATTCGAACACAGTTTGAACGCTTAGTAGTCTATGAGTGGTTGAAGTATAGCCACTGGGGTTGGCCAAATCTCAGCTATTGTTACAGGTGCACACTCCTAAATTAGGTTTTCAATCTTGTCTGCCTGTTAGGCTAGGTTACAGGTCATCCACAAGGACTCAAATATAGAAGTACAGAGTTCTGGCCGGGCGCGGTGGCTCAAGCTTGTAATCCCAGCACTTTGGGAGGCCAAGGCTGGTGGATCACGAGGTCAAGAGATCGAGACCATCCTGGTCAATATGGTGAAACCCCGTCTCTACTAAAAATACAAGAAATTGGCTGGGCATGGTGGCGCGTGCCTGTAATCCCAGCTACTCAGGAGGCTGAGGCAGGAGAATTGCCAGAACCCAGGAGGCGGAGGTTGCGGTGAGCCGAGATCGCGCCATTGCACTCCAGCCTGGGTAACAAGAGCGAAACTCTGTCTCAAAAAAAAAAAAAAAAAAAAAAAAAAAGAAGTACAGAGTTCTTCTTAGGCCATATTTAGTTTGTTTTAACAGGCAATTAGTATGGCCAGCATATCCCTCTTCTTTTTTTTTTTTTTTTTTTTTTTGAGACAGAGTCTCGATTTGTCGCCAGGCACCAGGCTGGAGCGCATCAGCGCGATCTCGGCTCACTGCAACCTCTGCCTCCTGGGTTCAAGCAACTCTCCTGCCTCAGTCTCCCGGGTAGGTGGGACTACAGGCACAGGCCACCACGTCCAGCTAATTATTTTTGTATTTTTTTTTTTTTTTTTTTTTTTTTTTTTTGAGACAGAGTCTCACTCTGTCACCAGGCGCTAGGCTGGAGTGCAGTGGCACAATCTCAGCTCACTGCAACCTCCGACTCCTGGTTTCAAGCAATTCTCCTGCCTCAGCCTCCCGAGTAGCTGGGATTACAGGCACGCGCTACCATGCCCAGCTAATTTTTGTATTTTTAGTAGAGACGGGGTTTCACCATATTGGCCAGGATAGACTCGATCTCTTGACCTTGTGATCCGCCCACCTCGGCCTCCCAAAGTGCTAGAGACAGGGTTTCACCATGTTGGCCAGAATGGTCTCTATCTCTTGACCTGGTGATCCGCCCACCTCAGCGTCCCCAAGTGCTGGGATTACAGGCTTGAGCCACCGTGCCCGGCCATCCCTCTTCTTAATGTGTCCCCTGATTTCCAGGGCTATTATAGTGATAACACAAGTCCAACAGTGACCGAGTGGCAATATTTTGTAAAGTTCTTGAAGTTTCACGTTCTTCATTGCAGCCAAGTCTGGCCTCTAATCAATGATAATGAATCAAACAAGAAAACTAGGGAAAAGATGCCCAAGCCACAAGGCCTTAGGAGTAAGCATTTTCTGTAACTTCTGATATGTTCACACTTATTACCATCTTCTTTTCTACACACTGTCCCTCGGAGAGTTGGCTATAAGCCTTATTTTATGCTCCATATCCTTTATTTCACATGTTCTAACCATTCCACAAAACTATTCAATCTTGAAATTCAAACTGAAAGTATAATCTTTCTACCTCTCCTTTGGAGTCTTCTTTCACCAATTTAAACCACCGAGCTCATCTATCTAAAGAGAGAAAGAAAAAGGAGAATTGGAACAAGAGGTTCTAAATTTTCACTGTTATCCAAAATAATGAAAAACTGAAGCCAAAAACGTTGGCTGGTAGTTGGTGGTAGGCTGGGTTTTTTTTTTCCTTGATTTGCATTTAACATAATTATATTAATATAGGTAGCATGCTAAGAGCTACATGCTTTACAAAGATTTCAAGAGTTCTAAAAAGTTTTACTATTATTATTCGTGCTTTATGGATGGAAAAACAGAGGACCAGAAAACCTAAAGCTAAGTAACTTTCTCCAATTAATACATCTAGGACATTGGAATTTGCACCCATTCTTTTCTAGAGTCAAAGCACTTAATCTCTCTGTCATAGAGCTGACTAAACTCTCAACTTCATTACCCTTCTCTCATCTCTGTATTTTTATACGAATTAAATAAGAAAACATGAAAGCCCATCACCTAATACTTAGCACATAGTAGGCAATCACTAAATAGTAGCTAATTTAATCATATATAAATACATCCTAAAGATTTAGACATTTAAGTACTGCTTTCTCATTAAATTACCTTGGTGATGATTGCAAAGTCTGTAACTTCATTTCCCAAAGAATTAGCTTTTCCTAATTAGTGAGTAGGGCAAGCTGATGTCATTGCTTAGAAGTCCCCAAGAACATAAAGCCTATATAACACAGATAGAACAACAGCAACACTACAGCTGCCAGTGCTGGCTGCTTCTTTCTCTACAGATTCCCCTTCAGTACTTGAAGATGGAATAATCCACCTGAAACTAGCAATACAAAACTTGCACCTAAACAGTGTGCTGCAAAGGAAATAGGATGCTTCAGCCACACTGGTTTTCTGAATAATTAGGTCAAGTTTTGTGTTAGGAGTGTCTTAATAACTGCAAAAGTGGCTGATTGTGTGATTTTTTTTTTTTTTCTTTTTGGGACAGGGTCATTCTGTTACTCAGGATGGAGTACAGTGGCAAAATCGTGGCTTACTGCAGCCTTGGCCTACTGGGTTCAAGAAATCCTCCTGCCTCAGCCTCCTGAGCAGCTGGAACCACAAGTGTAAGCCAACATGCCCAGCTAATTTTTTGTATTTTTTGCAGAGATGGGGTTTTGCCATGTTGCCCAGGCTTGATTGTGGTTTTTAATCCCCTCTACTGACCACAACAATCTGGAAAAGTGAAAAAAAAAATGATTTATATACTACATCTTCTGTTAACTAGAAACCAATCCTAGAAAACCTTGCTGCAGTTTCATACTTTGAAATACTGAAAAATATGATAATATAGGTACAATGGTGTGACTTTTATAGACAGCCAGTAATAGTATCTTTTACCAGAAAATATCACCAAATACGTCTACTGTGACTTATCACGAAAATTGTGAACAAGACCTAAGGAAGGAACTTCAGGGGCTCTTGCCTTATGGAAAAATCAAGGTAAATGGGGTTATCTGACTTGTCCAACTTCAAATAAGTTGCTATTTCTACTGGAAGATAAAACTCTTGATACTGAAAGTACAAGACTGACACTTCTGTTACTTTTGGAGGTACTAAAAGCATCAGAAACAACCCAGATGACTTTTAGAGATATTTTAGTTGGATTTAGATTTTATTTTTGTTCTTAATCATCTTTCCCTATTTCCCTTAAATGCATGCAGTAAACATTAGGTTTTCTTCTTGGGCACCATATTCTTTCTACTGCAGTTGAACACAGCCCCATTTTTCAAAGCATTTTTTCCTGTGGCTCCAGAGAAATAGAAAAAAAAAATGATAATGATTGAAAAGTTTAGCTTAAAATGCATATTCATATTCTATGAGGAGAGAATTGGCGTCTTCATTTCAAACCTAGTTCTTGATCTGCACACCCTTTTCAGTCTGTGCAGGTGAAATTTCCCATACTGAATAAAATCCTAGCCCCATTCCTGGCCAGTTCTTCAACTTTGAATTTTGCAACCATGAAAACAGGTGTAAATCGGTAACACTTAAAATCACTTCTTGGAGCAAAAGCTTCAAATTTAAAAAAAAAAAAAAAAAAAAAAAAAAGGCTGCTAAGAAAAAATTTCTAAACAGTAAATTAATCTACAGCTACATTTAGATGCTGCTGTAAATATTAATCCAAACACTGGACACAGTGAGTTTAATTTTTAAGTGTTAACTGAAAGACTTCTCTGCTCCAAAAATATCTGCTTTAGCACAGAACTGCTTTTCCAGTTCCTTGATTTGACACTACTATTAGTCATTCCTCTGACATGGACAACAGAAACGACTGTTATCTCAGAAGGCCAGCATGATAAGGTATAGGAGATATCTGAAGAGAAAGAGAGAGCTAGGAGAAGATGAAGAGCCTTCTCTAGCCTATTTTCACAAGCAGTGTGGTGTTGACTAATTAGTCTGCCAGGGAGCCTGATCTTGAGGGATGATATAAATCACCAGTAGTCACCTGTGATAGGAAGGAAGTAGCAAGGATTATGGGGACCGAGCAACCAAGAGAGACAGCTTCCTTCAGTGGGCAACCTTTGGAAGATTGTGAGCGTCAGGGCAGCAGCATGAAAGAGGAAAGCTGGAAAAGAGAGGCGCCTCATAGTCCTCCCAACCTGCCCACAATCTGGCTCAGAAGGTCAAAGAGAGGAAGAGAGAGTCCACTAAGACATATTCTGCTTCACTCCCTGATTCTACCAACCACCACAAAAATTCAGATAAGAGTGGTGGTAGAGCAGAGAAAGCCTGGACCCAGAATCGGAAGACCTGAGCCCTAGACCCAGCTGTGACTCCAGTTCCATGTAAGCTTGAACCAGTTGATTTGCCTCGCTGTGCCTCATTTTCTCTATTTGTAAAATGAAAAAAAAAAAAACATCAACTCTCAAGTCCCTTTAAGAGCTAAAATCCTGTGACTATAATGCATATACTTGTTATTTTAAAAAAAAACTTGTTATTTTAAAATTATTTTTTTAAAAAAGGTGCTTAAGTCATAGGCTGATTTAAAAGAAAATAAAACAACTATTTTCGTTTCATTTGTGGGGCAGTAAGTCAGACAACAGAATGGGACTTTGAAAAGAGCCCGAGTAATCTAATCAAAATGGTATAGGCTTGGATCTTGACCTCCAGTTTAAGAATAAGTCTGCCATTTCAGGAGGCTGAGGCAGGAGAATTGCCTGAACCCAGGAGGCGGAGGTTGCGGTGAGCCGAGATCGCGCCATTGCACTCCAGCCTGGGTAACAAGAGCGAAACTCCATCTCAAAAAAAAAAAAAAAAAAAAGAATAAGTCTGCCATCAGCTGAGAGGTGGAGGAGAGGTGAACTTCCACATTTTCCAAGGTTTCCAGGGTTCTTATCCTGCCTTCTCTAAACAATTGTTCAAAAACATCATGGCCACATTGCCAATTGTCCAGGAGCTTGATGCGAAGCTTCTGCCATCTAAAAGTTATATTGTGGAAATTACAGTCTCAGAGTCCCATGGTAAAGCCAACAACAGAGCAAGTAGTTTGGGTTAATGAAAAGTGCAGTCTACAGGACGATTTAAAAAAAACAAAAAGCTATGTTCAGGGGCCAGATTTGTGTAGCCTCAAACAAATTATGTATTTAGGTTAAAGAGAATCTTAACTTCTTCTCCTGAAAAAATCCATAACCTAAATCTAACCATTGGTATCTTACTACATTAAGGGAGAAATAACTTGTTTTATCTCTCCCTCTCTCTCTCTCTCTCTCTCTCTCTCTCTCTCTTTCTCTCTCTCTGCAAGATTGTTTTATATCTCTTAATGAATGAAAATTCTCTATTATTCCAAAAGTGTATCTTAAGCACCTACTATGAGTGTATCATGATATAAGATGTTAACGGGGATTTTCAAAAGAAATGTAAGATGGCTGGGCGCAGTGGCTCACACCTGTAATCCCAGCACTTTGGGAGGCCAAGGTGGTCAGATCACCTGAGGTTGGGAGTTTGAGACCAGCCTGACCAACATGGAGAAAGCTGTTCTCTACTAAAAATACAAAATTATCCAGGCACAGTGGCATATGCCTGTAATTCCAGCTATTCGGGAGACTGAGACAAGAGAATCCCTTGAACCCAGGAGGCGGAGGTTGCAGTGAGCCAAGATCACGCCATTGCACTTCAGCCTGGGCAACAAGAGCGAAACTCTGTCTCAAAAAAAAAAAAAAAGAAATGCAAGATATTTTACCATAAATTCCAGAGAGAAAAGGCATAAACACACAAGAAGTTAAATGACCAAATGATTGATGCAGATATTAAATGTTATATTGAATTTTTTTTCTAATTCTTTATAGATTATCTAACAGAATGGAAGAGGTTGTCTTACTCAATCAAACTTCTTTAGTGACATATTTTCAGCTTAGAGGTTTATCTGTAAATCAGAAGGCACAGATAGCTGTGTTTTCCATGTTTCTCATTTTCTATGTCTTGACCCTGATTGGGAACATTCTCATTGTCATAACTATTATCTATGACCACCGGCTCCATACACCCATGTATTTCTTCCTCAGCAACCTGTCTTTTATTGATGTCTGCCACTCCACTGTCACTGTCCCCAAGATGCTGACAGACACCTGGTCAAAGGAAAAGCTCATCTCTTTTGATGCGTGTGTGACCCAGATGTTCTTCCTGCACCTCTTTGCCTGCACAGAGATCTTCCTCCTCACTGTCATGGCCTATGATCGGTATGTGGCCATTTGCAAGCCCTTGCAGTACATGATAGTGATGAACTGGAAGGTATGCGTGATGCTGGCTGTGGCCCTCTGGACTGGAGGAACCATCCACTCCGTAGCCCTCACCTCCCTCCCCATCAAGCTGCCCTACTGTGGTCCTGATGTGATTGACAACTTCTTCTGTGATGTACCTCAGGTGATCAAGCTGGCCTGCACTGACACCCACATCATTGAGATCCTCATTGTCTCCAACAGTGGACTGATCTCCATGGTCTGTTTTGTGGTGCTGGTGGTGTCCTATGCAGTCATCCTGGTGAGTCTGAGGCAGCGGATCTCCAAGGGCAGGCGGAAGGCCCTGTCCACCTGTGCAGCCCACCTCACCGTAGTTACACTATTCCTGGGACACTGCATCTTCATCTATTCTCGCCCATCCACCAGCCTCCCAGAGGACAAGGTGGTATCTGTGTTTTTCACTGCAGTCACCCCTCTGCTGAACCCCATTATCTATACCCTTAGGAATGAAGAAATGAAGAATGCCCTGAACAAGTTAGTGGGTAGAAAGGAGAGGAAAGAAGAAAAATGAAAATGTCTACATCCTTAGGATGATTGGTGCTCCAAATCAAAGAAATGCCTTACAAAGAATAAGTTACATACCTTATTTAACAGACTATGTGCCTTCTAAAATTATCCTTGGTCTAATATCTAACAGTCATAGCAATCACTATGGTTATTAATATCTTCTCTGTGCTGGAAATTGTTCTAGTCACTGTACAATTACTTCTCACAACTTTGAAAGGTAGGTATTATTATGCTTGTTTGCACATGAAGAAATTAAAGCTTGAAGAGAACAAATAACATGCCCAAAGTCACTCAGCTAGACAACAATGACAGCAGCGTGTAAACCCAAGTGTGTCAACACAAACTCAAGCTGTTTTCACTACATCATGCTGTGTCTTTCTGCTTTTCTGTTGGAGTGATAACCAAGGTCTAAACAAACCTTCAGATTTCTGGGCAGCCCTTGCCTGCATCATTCACTCAGGTGCTTCTCAAAACAGCTAAGCAAACACTAGTGAAGCAGATGAAGTGAGTTTCCACATAACTTTGGTGACAGAGAAGGAAGACTTTGAACAGGTGAAGTTACTGACACTCTCAAGTATCCAGGGAAAACCTGCCATCAGAGCAATGAAATGGGGATATCTTACTATTCATTCATTTGACAAATATTTACTGAGCACCTATTATGTACCAGATACTAGGTTTATACCCATAAATAAGACATACACACAGTCCTGCTTTCATGGAATTTAAGGTCTAGTGAAAATAGAAAACAAAAATATGAACAAATAAATTTTAACCATAGATTTTGATAAACGCTATAAAACAGCAGGGTGCTATTGGAGACAATGGAAGAGACTTGTTTTAGTGGTCAAAGATGGCCTCTCTGAGGAAGTTATATTTCAGCTAAGATGAGAAAGATTGAAAGGAGCCAACCATGAGAAAAGAAAGGTGATGAACATTCTAGGCAGGGAAAATGGCCAGTGCAAAGATTTATGCTGGGAATAGACCTTGGCTTGTTCAGGGAAGTAAATGATTAGTGTGATTGCAGCTTAGACTACAAGGCAGAGAATGGCAAGAGAGTGCTATGAGAGAACTAAAAAGAATCTTTCCATATTCTCTCAAGAAGTTTGGAATCTTTTCCAATACAATGAGAAGCCGCCAGAATGATTTAAGCACAGGTGTGGCATTAAATAATTTATGTTTCAATAAAATTATTTTAGTTATTATGTAGAGAATTCACTCAACTAAGCAATAGCATCCGATATTGTTCTTAGAGCAATAAAGGATGACGATTAAGTATTTAGTAATAAATACTTAGAAAACAACTCGGTAGAGAACACCAAGTTGGATAAACCATGGTCTATAAACCAACATCTTAAATCTCGTTGTGGTGGCACATAGTGTAGCAGAATGGAATGTGGTGAGTGAATTGGAATATGAAGAGGATATCCCAGATAATGGTATCTCATATTCATGCATACAAAAGAGCATGGCACACTGGGAATCATCAGTTCATTCTGACTCCATCACTGAGAAAGGCATACTTAAATGCAGCTTGGCCGGGCGCGGTGGCTCAAGCCTGTAATCCCAGCATTTTGGGAGGCCGAGTCGGGTGGATCACGAGGACAAGAGATCGAGACCATCCTGGTCAACAGGGTGAAACCCCGTCTCTACTAAAAATACAAAAAATTAGCTGGGCATGGTGGCGTGTGCCTGTAATCCCAGCTACTCAGGAGGCTGAGGCAGGAGAATTGCCTGAACCCAGGAGGCGGAAGTTGCGGTGAGCCGAGATCGCGCCATTGCACTCCAGCCTGGGTAACAAGAGCGAAACTCCGTCTCAAAAAAAAAAAAAAAAAAAAAATGCAGCTTGGATTTCCTAGGCATTCAGTGAACATATGATCAATAAACTTGTGAGCCAAAAGACTTATCATTATTTTTAGGAGGAAAATTTTTATTTGCCAGGAAATGTGTCACTTATCATTATTTTTAGGAGGAAAATTTTTATTTGCCAGGAAATGTGTCAGGAAGGATATTCAAGTGATACAAGCCATTTCAGTTATAGAGAGGCATTATTAAAAGGCGTTATGTAGGGCTTTCTGGGTATCATAAGTTATCCAACAGACAAATCTAATAATTAATAGAGTAGTTTCTTTCTCAAAGATAACTCCCTGGAAGGTATAAAATAATATTTATTTGAACTTGTTGGTGAAATAATTGAGCTGAATTTAAGAATTACAAAATTTACATAAAATAAATGCCCTTTTATTATAGACAGTGGCAGACAATAAAGAGAAATACATAAATATCTTTCCAACAAGCCCAAATAGAACTGCTTATGCAGGAATCAGTCATACAAAGGAAAATGTGCAAAACTGTCATATTGTCTGTCAACAAGACAATGCTTCAAGGTAGTCGTTAAGATTGTAGCTGGTAAAACTATAACAGAACAGTGATGTGATGTTTGCTTACTTTTTTCATAGTAGCAAGCAAAATTTCTGACACTACCCATTTTCAATCACACTAATCTTTACAACTCTCTGAGGAGGTAAAAATAAAACATTTAGTCTCCATTTTACAGAAGAAAACGTTTTCAGAGTCAGAGACAAGATTTTTAAAAATTTCAGAGTATTTAATTACTAAATAAATAGTCTTAAAGAATAAAAATAAAAGATCTTGACTCTTGGCTCTGTGGTTTACTTTAGCAAGGAGAGAAGAATCATTATTTATTAATATAGGAATTTGTTCAGCAACTTGAATGTATTCAACAACTGAATTCTTCAGGTTACAACCATGTTCTATACGGTAAAGTGATGAATAGTGCCATAATACAAATAAACAAATAAAACAGTGGGGATTTATTTCTGTATAACAGATACTCATGCCTGTAATCCCAGCACCTTGGGAGACCAAGGCAGGTAGAACACCTGAGGTCAGGAGTTCAAGACCGGTCTGACCAATGTGAAGAAACCCCATCTCTACTAAAAATACAAAAAATTAGCCAAGGGTGGTAGCACATGCCTGTAATCCCAGCTACTTGGGAGGCTGAGACAGGAGAATCACTTGAATCCGGGAGGCAGAGGTTGTGGTGAGCCAAGATTGTGCCACTGCACTCCAGCCTGGGCAACAAGAGTGAAACTCCCTCTCAAAAAAAAAAAGATACTGAGTATGAATACCCATGCACATAAAGGTCCAGAAACTAGAGGCATAATTAGATCATTTTTCTAAGTTTTTAATATGTACATAGTAGTGATATCTGGACTTCATTTCATCATAGATATATAAAATACCTGTTTTGACTCAAGTTTTATATATTAGAATTGCAGGGGGCTGACAATATTCTACCCTTGTTTGTCAACTTGAAGTAATGATATTTAGATATTTTCATGAACACCTTCCAGTTTAATTAATGGCCTGCTTCTGATGCTTTGTCCTTTTGATTGCTAAAAGGTAATCATGTATTACCCTTTAGTTAGAGTTAGTGGGTCACTCACTCTGTTCTGTGTATGTCTGCTGTGTGTGGCTGGCCATGCTGTCTGCTCTCCAGCCCTCCAGAATACTCAAGCATTATTTCTATAAGCTGACAGATCATCCGGAAAATAGTGACAAAGACCCCAATCAATTCTACATTCTTTTCAGAATAAGCAAATAAAGCTATTTATACTTAACATTTTTATTACTAACCATATTTCATTTCATTCCATTAGCTCCATTAAAGTTGACATTGCATGGTAGCTCTCTGACCATCTATAAGATTTTCATTTACAGGTAATCCTATTCATTTCAGCCACAGAATATCATCATTACCTAAGAAATTTGTCATGGATACCCCTTCATATGGACATTCCACAATAAATTGATATACTTCAGCCCAATGAGTGATATTAGTTAACTCAGGAAATCAACAGCTATGAAATTATATAACTTTAGGTACTCCTCTTAACTATTTTCATCTGCTTATTTTTTCAAACTAAATTTTGGAATACTATTGGTAATTTGTCCAGGCATGGTGGCTCATGCCTGTAATCCCAGCACTTTGGGAAGCAGAGGCAGGTGGATCATGAGGTCAGGAGTTCAAGACCAGCCTACCCAACATAGTGAAACCCTGTGTCTACTAAAAAAAGAAAGAAGAAAATTAGCCAGATGTGGTGGCAGGTGCCTATAATCCCAGCTACTTGGGAGGCAGAGGCAAGGAGAATCACCTGAACCTAAGAGGCATGGTTGCAGTGAGCGGAGATCATGCCACTGCACTCCAGCCCAGACAACAGTATGAGACTCCAACTCAAAAAAAGAAGTGTGTGTGTGTGTGTGTGTGTGTGTGTGTGTGTGTAGAAAAATAATCTTGTGGGATTGTTAAGTACACTAAATATATAAATCAATTAAGAAGGCTAATTTTGGCCGGGCGCGGTGGCTCAAGCCTGTAATCCCAGCACTTTGGGAGGCCGAGGCGGGTGGATCACGAGGTCAAGAGATCGAGACCATCCTGGTCAACATGATGAAACCCCGTCTCTACCAAAAATACGAAAAACTAGCTGGGCATGGTGGCGCGTGCCTGTAATCCCAGCTACTCAGGAGGCTGAGGCAGGAGAATTGCCTGAACCCAGGAGGCGGAGGTTGCGGTGAGCCGAGATCGCGCCATTGCACTCCAGCCTGGGCAACAAGAGCGAAACTCCGTCTCAAAAAAAAAGAAGGCTAATTTTATTCCTATGCAGGAAAATGTATACATCTCCATCTCCTCAAGTGTTCTCAGTGTAGCTTTGTAGTTTTTTTCAGAGGCAATTTTTTCAATTGGAGTTTATTTCAAAAAACAATGCATGTAAACAAATCTGTGTTGTCTCTATTGCTACTGTAAAAAATTACCCACAAATGTAGCTGCTTAAAACAACATAAATCTACTCTTACATTTCTGAATGTTAGAAGTTCCAGGCTAAAATCAAGGTGTCAGCAGGGCTGCATTTCTTTCCGAAGGTTGTAGGGGAGGATCCATTTCCTTTCTTTTTCCAGCTTCTAGTGGCCACCCACATTCTGGGTTAGTGGCTCACTTCCTTCATCTTCAAAGCCTGCAATGTCGAATCTCTCTGGCTTCTTCTGTGACCACATCTTCCGCTGATTCTCTTTTTCTGCTTTCCTCTCTTGTCTTTAAGAGTCCTTGTGATCACATTGGATCCAGCTGGATCATCCAGGCTACTAGCTCTATCTCAGTCAGCTGATTAGCAAACTTAATTCCACCTGCAACCTTAATTCCTCTGCTGTGCAACCTAACATACTGACAAGTACTGGAGATTAGGATACAGACACCTTCCCAGGACCATTACTCTGCCTACCACATCATCTGCATCTAAGTTTAGTTTTTAATTGCAATAACTAGCTCATCACTATTATTGATACATGCATTGCTCCAATTCTTTTTTTTTTTTTTTTTTTTTTTTTTTGGTGTTCAATAACTTTTATTTTAGAAAATTGTAGTCATTCTCATAGATTTTAAATTTTTGTTGTTATTGATACATAAGTAGCTGTACATATTTTGGAGGTGCGTGTGGTAATTTAATATAATCATATAATTTGTAAAGATCAAATCAGCGTAATTGAGACATTAATCACCTGGAATATTGGTCTTCTCTTTATGCTAGAAACATTTGAATTATCCTTTTCCAGTGATTTTGAAATGTACAGTAGATTACTGTAAACTATAATCTACTGATGTATCAAACACGAGGTTTTATTTCTTCTATCAAACTATATATTTAACATCCATTAATCAACCTCTCTTCATCCCTCCTCCCCCTACCCTTCCTGGCCTCTGAAAACCACCAATCCAATTCCCATAAATTCTGATTTCTATTTTATTTAACCCTACTATGTCTTAAGTTTTGATACTATAAATTGACACAAATCACGTTTTTACAAAATGGTGGGGAATAGTGTATTTTTACTCCCAGTTATTTCATTCACCTTACTAATAGTAAAAACCATGTAGAAACCTCAAAAGCATTATGTACAAGCTTCAAGTATGGGATGATAGGGAGAAGCTGGATGGTTATTTCCTAGAAACTTGTACTCCAACTGTGGTCTTTGGACCAGCAGCATGAACATCATCTTCTGGAATCCTGTTAGAAATGCAGAATCTCAGGCCTCAATCCAGACCTACTCAATGGAAACTTGCGTTTTAAAAATGCGTCACTGTGGCCGGGAGCAGTGGCTCAATCCTGTAATCCTAGCACTTTGGGAGGCCGAGGCGGGTGGATCACGAGGTCAAGAGATCGAGACCATCCCAGTCAACATGGTGAAACCCCGCCTCTACTAAAAATACAAAAAACTTAGCTGGGCGTGGTGGCACATGCCTGTAATCCCAGCTACTCTGGAGGCTGAGGCAGGAGAATTGCCTGAACCCAGGAGGCGGAGGTTGCAGTGAGCCGAGATCGCGCCATTGCACTGCAGCCTGGGTAACAAGAGCGAAACTCCGTCTCAAAAAAAAAAAAAAAAAAAAAAACACAAATAAAAATGCGTCACTGTTATTCAACATAGTACTAGAAGTCTTAGCTAGAGCCATCAGATAAGAGGAAGAAATAAAGGACATCCAAATTGGAATGGATGTTAAATTATCCTTTTTTGCAGATGATATAATCTCATATTTGGAAAAACCTAAAGGCTCTGCAAAAAAACTATTAGAACTAGTAAACAAATTTAGTAAAATGGCAAGATAAAAAAATGAACCTACAAAAATCACTAGCATTTCTATGTGCCAACAGTGAATAATCTGAAAAAGAAATCAAAAAAGTAATCCCATTTATTTACAATAGCTACAAATAAACTAAGATACATGGCCAAGTGCAGTGGCTCACACCTGTAATCCCAGCAGTTTTGGGGGCCAACACAAGTGGATCACCTAAGGTCAGGAGTTCGAGACCAGCCTGGCCAACATGGTGAAACCTTGTCTCTACTGAAAATACAAAAATTAGCCAGGTGTAGTTGCCGATGCATGTAACCCCAGCTGCTTGGGAAGCTGAGGCAAGAGAATTGCTTGAACCCAGGAGGTGGAGATTGTAGTGAGCCGAGATTACGCCACTGCACTCCAGCCTGGCGCCTGACGACAGAGCAAGACTCTGTCAAAAAAAACAAAAAAACAAAAAAATTTAATGGAGAAAGAATCATATCAATGATCCTGGATCAACTAGATAGATTAAAAAAAAAAAATAGATAAACCTTAACCTTTATCTCACATCATACATAAAAAGTAAACTCAAAATGGATTATAGATCTAGAATTTAAACTTAAAACTATAAAATTTCCAGAGAAAGCACGAGACAATCTTTGAGGCTTTGGGATAGACAAAGATTTCTTAGGACACAAAAAGCATCAACCATAAAAATTTAAAAATTAAAAATTTAGTTTAATCAAAATTTAAAATTTCTGCTCTTCAAAATATATCTTTAAGAAAATGAAATTGCAAGATATGAAAAGAAAATAGTAAGACATATCTAGCAAAGGTTTTGTATGCAAAATATATAATGCAGTGATAATAAAACTAATTAACAAAATGGTTGAACAGACACATCACAAGACAAGATATATGAAGAGATAATAAGCAAAAAAGATGTTCAGCATTATCAGTCATTAGAGAAATGAAAATTAAAACCATATACTCACTAGAATGCCTCAAATTAAAGACTGACAATACCAATTGTTGGATGTGAAACTCTCATACTTCTGATGAGAGTATAAAATCATACAACCAATTTGAAAAACTGTCTTGCAGTTTTTTGCAAAGTCAAACATACATTTACCATGTGATCCAATTCTACATAGGTATTTACTCAAAAAAAGTGAAAGTGTGCCCAAAATAACCTGTATATATTCACTTATAGCTAATTTAGTGATGGCCATCAAGAACTGGAAACACCCAAATATCAATACGTGAAAGAATAAACAAATTCTGTTGTGCCAATTCAATGAAATATTGCTCAACAATAAAAAGGAACAAACTACTGATACTCACAAAAACACGGATTGATCTCAAAAACAGCACATAGAGCAAAAAGTGGCCAGACACAGAAAAGTGCATACTACGTAATTCAGTTTATATGAAACTAGGAACGATCAATCTTACCTATAGTGACAAAAATCAGATCTTTGGATGCTTGGGTGGAGAAACTGGGATTAGCTGGGAGGGAACTGAGGAAAACTTTTTGGGGTGGTGAAAATGTTTTTGTCTTGATTGGAGAAGTGGTTCCATGAGTATATGTATACTTTTGTCAACACTTATCAAACTGTACGATTAAAATAAGTACACTCTATGTAAGGTTTCTTTACCTTAAGAAAGTGTATTTGTATATGAATTTATATATATTTGTCTTGATTTCATCAAAATAAAGTACTACAAGAAGTACAAAATAGGCCAGGCACAGTGGCTCACACCTGTAACCCCAGCACTTTTGGGAGGCCAAGAGGGGCAGGCGGCTTGAGGTCAGGAGTTTGAGACCAGTCTGGCCAAAGTGGTGAAACCCTTCTCTGCTCAAAATACAAAAATTAGCCAGGCATGATGGCATGTGCCTATAATCCCAGCTATTTGGGAGGCTGAGGCAGGAGAATTGCTTAAAAGGAGATGGAGGTTGCAGTAAGTTGAGATCACGCCACTGCACTCCAGCCTGGGCAACAGAGTGATACTTGTCTCAAAAAAAAAAAAAATTGGCATTTTCTAACTTTTTAATTTTTACCATTCTGGTGGGTGTATAGCTTTGTTTCGTTTTAACTTTTTATTTTGGCAATGATTTCAGACTTACAGGAAGTTGCAGGAATAGTACAAAAAATTCTGTCTGCGAAAAAGCACAAAATAGATCTAGACATGAGAGAATTACATTCAAAAGCAATAAAAATTTAATTCGATGTAAATAAGTAAAGGCTTATTTATACACTTGAAAATATATTGGAAAGCAAGATTGAAACCACCATAATGTATAAATCACAGGAGTGATGTATAGCTTCCCAGAGGCAATAGCCCACAAAACAGTATAAATCAAGAGAGTTCCTTTGCACTCTACCTGCTCCTGAAACTGAGACTGAACTGAGTTCCCCAAATTGTATTCTTTTACTGGTGTCTTTAAACTTTCCTGGGTTATTTTTCCTTACATCATCCACTATGATTTTTCAATTTATTTAAATAACAGTTAATAAGTTCTTATCTTCAATGCAGAAATCTGACCTGCTCCATGTCATTTTACCTAATTTACCAAGTTATAAAAGTTGATTTTGACTCTTTACTTTCACTCTTTTGTTAAGGATCTGGCTGCAATTGTCTGCAATCCCAATGCCCATCATGTATATGATTTCATGAAAAAAACTTGTCTCTGCCTTAGCTGCTTCATGGCACTTTTTACCTCCTCGTTCCTCAAGGTATAAATGAAAGGATTCAGCAAAGGCGTGACCACTGTGTAGAAGACAGACACCACCTTGTCAATGGAGAAGCTGGTGTCTGGCCGAGTATAGATGAAGATGCATGGCCCAAAGAAGAGGGCAACCACCATGAAGTGGGCCGAGCAGGTAGACAGGGCTTTCTGGCGCCCTTCAGCTGAGTGTTTTCGAAGAGAAACCAGGATGACTGTATAGGAGGTGACCACGGCCAAGAAACAGGTGAGGGAGATGGTTCCACTATTGGACACAATCAGTATTCCTGTGAGGTATGTATCTGTGCAGGCCAGCTTAATAACAAGAGGCACATCACAAAAGTAGCTATCAATTATGTTGGGGCCACAGTAAGGTAGACGAATAGTCAGGAAGGTCTGCCCTAGTGAGTGAACAGTACCCCCCAACCAGAGAGCAAAGACAAGCTGTACACAGACTCTCATGTTCATCACACTGGAGTAGTGGAGTGGAGTACAGATAGCTACATAACGATCATACGCCATAATGATCAGCAGAAAGATCTCAGCACAGGCAAAGAGATGGAGGAAGAAGAGCTGTGTGATGCAGTTGTCAAAGGAAATGGTCTTTCTCTCCAAAAGCAAACTTTCCAGCATCTTAGGCACGGTGACAGATGAGTGACAGATGTCAATAAAAGACAGATTGCTCAGGAAGAAATACATGGGGGTATGGAGACGTGGAGTAAAGACTGTGGCAATGATGATGAGAATGTTCCCCACAAGCGTTAGCACATAAATGGCTGAGAATGCCATGAAAAGCAGTATCTCCAGCACCCAGTTATCAGTGAGTCCCGAGAAGACAAATTCAGTCACTCTTGTTTGGTTTAGAGTGTCCATTCAATGAGCTTGGGGGAGAAAAATGAAAGCTAATTTACTTTTATTGTTATAGGAAGAGAACTAATTGAAATGACTTGTGTTCCTATCTGAACTGCTTATCTATCATCAGAGCATATAGCTTACAAAATCAATTTAACAATAGTTGTTACAGTATACCCACTACTTACCAGAAGCCATGCCAGGCACTTCTATTTAAACACAACCACACCATGGCACAGGAATCAATTGTTTCCACTTTGCAGATGAGATCAGTGAGTTTTGTTGTTGTTTTTTTTTTTTTTGAGACGGAGTTTCGCTCTTGTTACCCAGGCTGGAGTGCAATGGCGCGATCTCGGCTCACCGCAACCTCCGCCTCCTGGGTTCAGGCAATTCTCCCGCCTCAGCCTCCTGAGTAGCTGGGATTACAGGCACGAGCCACCATGCCCAGCTAATTTTTTGTATTTTTAGTAGAGGCGGGGTTTCACCATGTTGACCAGGATGGTCTCGGAGATCAGTGAGTCTTTACAAGAATAAATAAATTGCCCAAAACCTTTATCCATTAGTTATTTGGCTCTTTTCACTTCAAACTGATGCACTGATAACATTAAGCCAATATTCCAATATAAATCCCAACTAAATAATTTGACCCTTCCTATCAAATTAAATATACATTCAAAGCCTGCAACAGTCTGCTGCACATTTTCATTTTTTTCAATGTAAGTGTCCTCTTATTATCCCTATTAATTCTTCTCTCCAGCCAAGCAAGTCACTGTCCTCCAGGCATCCTACCTCTGCTTACTTACTTTCCAAAATCTTTGTCTTTAGTTATTCTTTTCCCTCTGCTCGGAAAACATACACTCTATTCAAGTGTACTCTCCTCACCTCATTGCTGCCTATTAAAATACAAACAACCCCCATTAAAAAGTGGGCAAAGGACACAAACAGACACTTCTCAAAAGAAGACATTTATGCAGCCAAAAAAAAGGGGAAAAAAAAGGCTCAACATCACTGATCATTAGAGAAATCCAAATCAAAGCCACAACGAGATACCACTGGCTACTATGAAAAAGTCAAAACACAACAGACGAACATGTGCTGGTAAGGCTGTGGAATAAAAGAGACACTTTTACACTGTTGATGAGACTGTAAATTAATTCAACCATTGTGGAAGATAGTGTGGCAATTTCTCAAAGATCTAGAACCAAAAATACCATTTAACCCATCAATACCATTACCAGGAATATACTCAAAGGAATATAAATCATTCAATTATAATGATACATGCACCATGTATGTTCATTGCAGCTCTGTTTACAACAGCAAAGTTATGGAATCAACCTAAATGCCCATCAATTAAAGAAAATGTGGTACATAACACCATGGAATATTATGCAGTCATAAAAAGGAACAAGATCATGTCCTTTGCAGGGACATGGATGGACTTAGAAGCCATTATCCTCAGCAAACTAACTCAGGAACAGAAAAGCAAACACCACCTGTTCCCACTTATAAAGAAAATGAATAATGAGAACACATGGACACACTCTACACCTGTGGAGGTCTGGGCTTAATACCTGAGGATCTTTGCAGTAAACCACCATGCCACACATTTACCTCTTAAACAAAACTTCACATCCTGCACATGTAACCACGAACTTAAAAGTTGAAGAAAAAATATGTTATTTATTCTTCACTTCATCTTTGACTATTTCAAAGAGTGCTACCTTTAAGAAAACTTTCCTGATCCAATCAAAGCCTACCTATTCGCTTTCAGGCTTCTTTCGTGATCCTTGTCTGTAAAATAAAGTAAAATAAGATGTTAATTTTTGCTCTCCATTAAATTAAAATTTTTTTAAGAGTAATAACCACACAGGACTTATCGTTCACAGCACTTAGTAGGTGCCTTGAACATAATGAGTATACAAAAATAATTTTACTTAAACTGAACCAAACTTCTTAGGCAGCCTGAAAAAGAACTCAAGTTTTCCGTCACAGTGGAGCTAAGAAAATACTTTAAAAACTTACTTCCGAGGAGATCCAAGATGGCTGATTAGGAGCAGCTCAGGATTGCAGCTCCCAGTGAAAGCACAGAAAGTGAGTGGATGCCACATTTCCAGATGGATTTTTATTGCCCACAGACCAGGAGATTCCCAGGCAGAGGAGCCCCATGGGTCACCAGCACAGCTGGTTTGGCCAGCACGGCTGTTTTCACCAGCGCCGCTGTTTTGCCAGCACCCAGGCACAGCGGTTCTCCATACAAAATACATGGGTCCGGGCGCCATTTTAGCTGGTGATTGGAGCTTTGGGAAGGCAGAGTCACCCATTCATCTGATTTAAAAGGGGACTGAACCAGGGAGCCAGGCCAGGAGATTCCCGGGCAAAAAAGCGCCATGAATCTCAGCCTGGCTGTTTTAGCCAGTGCAAGCACTGTGGGTCGCTCCATGGAAACATCACACAGATCCCAGCACCTTTTCAACAGACGACTGAAACACCTGGGAGAGTTGACCATTCAACTAAAAAAAAAAAAAAAAAAAAAAAAAAAAGGCTCTGAGGCAGGGAGCCAGGTGATCAGGCTCAGCAGCTGGTCCCACCCCCGCAAAAGAACAGCCATCAGAAATGCTCTGGATTGAGAGTTTCACAGCAAGCACAGCTGAACTCAGGACAGTCAAGCTCTGTAGGGGAGGGGCGTCTGCCATTACCGAGGCACTCCACCACTATGGAGGTAGTTTGCCATTGCTGAGGCAGCCCACCGTTGCTGAGGCAGCCCACCATTACAGAGAGAGTCTGCCATAATAGAGGAGGGCTGCCATTGCTGAGGCAGTTCTAACTACACCCGTATAAACAGGACTGCAGGGAAGTTCACACAGCAGCTGGGCAGAGCCCACAGTAGCTCAGCAAAGCCTCTGCAGGCAGACAGTGACTAGGCTGCCTCCTTGCGGAGCAGGACAGCCTTGAAAAAAGCCAGCAGCACAACAGAAACTCATAAACAAAGCCCTAACTCCCCGGGACAGAGCACCTGGGAAAAAAAAAGGGAGTGGGGGCTTATGAGTTTTGCTGCAGCAGACATAAACGTTCCTGCCCAGCAGCTCTGAATGAACATGGAGCTCATAGCTCAGCACTTGAGCTCCTATAAAGGACAGACTGTCTCCTCAAGCAGCTCACTGACCCCTGTATATCCAAAGAGTCACCTCATAAAGGAGAGCTCAGACTGACATCTGCTGGGTGTCATTCTGGGACAAAGATAGCAGAAGAAGAAACTGGCAGCAACCCTTACTGTTCTGCAGCCGCTGC
Organism: Saimiri boliviensis; assembly: GCF_048565385.1. Lineage (NCBI taxonomy): Eukaryota > Metazoa > Chordata > Mammalia > Primates > Cebidae > Saimiri > Saimiri boliviensis. Next base: position 45,338,633 of record NC_133450.1, on the reverse strand, counting down.
AGGTGATCCCCAAGCAAGCAGGGCCTGGAATGGACCTCAGCAGGCCTACAGCAGAGAGGCCAGACTGTTAGAAGGAAAACTAAGAAACACAAAGAAATAACTTCATCCCTAACAAACTGGACATCCACTCAGAGACCCAATCTGAAAGTCAACAACTACGAAGATGACAGGTGGATAAATCCACAAAGATAGGAAGAAAACAGTGCAAAAAGGATGAAAACACCCAAAACCAGAATGCCTCTCCTCCTACAAGGGATTACAACTCCTCACCAGCAAGGGAACAAGGCTGGATGGAGAATGAGTGAGATGAATTGACAGAATCAGGCTTCAGAAGGTGGTTATAAGAAACTTCTGTGAGCTAAAAGAACATGTTCTAATCCAATGCAAAGAAACTAAGAACTTTGAAAAAAGATTTGATGCAATGCTAATGAGAATAAACAATGTAGAGAGGAATATAAGTGAATTGATGGAGCTGAAAAACACAACATGAGAACTTCATGAAGCATACACAAGTTTCAACAGCCAAATTGACCAAGCAGAAGAAAGGATATCAGAGGTTGAAGATCACTTCAATGAAATAAAACGAGAAGGCAAGATTAGAGAAAAAAGAATAAAAAGGAATGAACAAAGTCTCCAAGAAATATGGGACTATGTGAAAAGACCTAATCTACCTTTGATAGGTGTACCTGAATGTGACAGAGAGAATGAATTCAAGCTGAAAAATACTCTTCAGGATATCATCCAGGAAAACTTTCCCAACCTAGCAAGGCAGGCCAATATTCAAGTCCAGGAAATACAGGAAACACCACAAAGATATTCCTCAAGAAGAGCAACCCCAAGGCACATAATCATCAGATTCACCAGGGTTGAAATGAAAGAGAAAATGCTAAGGGCAGCCAGAGAGAAAGGTCAGGTTACCCACAAAGGGAAGCCCATCAGACTCACAGCAGATCTCTCAGGAGAAACCCTACAAGCCAGAAGAGAGTAGGGGCCAATATTCAACATCCTTAAAGAAAAGAACTTTCAACCCAGAATTTCATATCCAGCCAAACTAAGCTTCGTAAGTGAAGGAAAAATAGAATCCTTTGCGAACAAGCAAGTACTCAGAGATTTCATCACCACCAGGCCTGCTTTACAAGAGCTCCTGAAAGAGGCACTAAACACAGAAAAAAAACAACCAGTAGCAACCACTTCAAAAATATACCAAATGGTAAAGAGCATCAACACAATGAAGAAACTGCATCAACTAATGGGCAAAACAGCCAGCTAGCATCAAAATGACAGGATCAAATTCACACATAACAATATTAATCCTAAATGTAAATGGACTAAATGCCCCAATCAAAAGACACAGACTAGCAAATTGGATAAAAAGTCAAAATCCATGGGTGTGCTGTATCCAGGAAACCCATCACACATGCAAGGATACACAAAGGCTCAAAATAAAGGGATGGAGGAAGATTTACCAAGCAAATAGAGAGAAAAAAAAAGCAGGAGTTGCAATTCTCATCTCTGATAAAATAGACTTTAAACCAACAAAGATCAAAAGAGACAAAGAAGGACATTACGTAATGGTAAAAGGATCAATGCAACAAGAAGAGCTAACAATCCTTGATATATACACACCCAGTACAGGAGCACCCAGATACATAAGGCAAGTTCTTAATGACTTACAAAGAGACTTAGACTCCCACACAATAATAGTGGGGGACTTTAACACCCCATTGTCAATATTAGACAGATCAACCAGACAGAAAATTAACAAGGATATCCAGGACTTGAACTCAGACCTGGACCAAGCAACCCTAATAGATGTACAGAACTCTCCACCCCAAATCCACAGAATATACATTCTTCTCAGCACCACATCACACCTACTCTAAAATTGACCACATAATTGGAAGTAAATCACTCCTCAGCAAATGGAAAAGTATGGAAATCATAACAAACAGTCTCTCAGACCACAGTGAAATCAGGTTAGAACTCAGAATTCAGAAACTAATGCAGAACCACACAGCTTCATGGAAACTAAACAACTGGCTCTTGAATGTTGACTGGATAAACAATGAAATGAAGGCAGAAATAAAGATGTTCTTCAAAACCAACAAGAACGAAGACACAACATACCGGAATCTCTGGGACACATTTAAAGCAGTGTGTAAAGGAAAATATATAGCAATAAATGCCTACATGAGAAGAAGGAGAGATCTAAAATTGACACCCTACCGTCAAAACTGAAAGAGCTAGAGGAGCAAGATCAAAAAAACTCAAAACTTAGCAGAAGACAAGAAATAACTAAGATCAGAGCAGAACTGAAGGAGAAAGAGACACAAAAAACCCTTCAAAAAATCAACAAATCCAGGAGCTGGTTTTTTGAAAAGATCAACAAAATAGACAGAGCACTAGCTAGATTAATAAAAAAGAAAAAAGAGAATAATCAAATAGATGCAATAAAAAACGATAAAGGGGATATCACCACAGATTCCACAGAAATTCAAACCATCATCAG